>NC_141072.1:43184210-43394210 GCF_041138505.1 Cibotium barometz
TTAATGTCCTGCCATTCCACAGGATGGACCAGCTTGTCATACCTCCACCTCACTCTGGACAATGTGTTGAAGTCCTTGGCCATCAGAGTTACCCTGTGAGCATGGGCTGCTACAAGCATTGCATCTTCAAAGTACTTCTCCAAGTAATCCTCTGCCATTTCCTGTAAGGAAAGAATGGCAGTCCTGTTCCACCTGAAACCAAGGTGCCAGCTATCACAAATTTCTCTCACTAGCCTCTGAAAAGGTGCCTTGGGGATTGCAAAGCCTATAGCTTTTTGCTGTTTCCTGATCTCCTTTAGCACACCAGCAGAATGCTTTAACCTCTTGGACTTTTGCTGCAGCATGCTCATTGGCTTCCCCTTCCTGCCATGTGCAACTCTTCCTTTTGTAGGCACACTAGATTCCTTGACATCAGCCCCAGCTGCTGCTGCTGCAAGCCCTGGCCCTGTGCCAGACCTCCTTGCAGTTGCCTTGGTTCTTGCCATCACTCTGAAAAGGTCCATACAAAGAAATAGAAAAAGATTAGAAACATGGAGAATATAGAATGATAAAAGAAGGTGATGACAAATTGGATAAAGCAAACTTGAACAATTTCCAACAAAACGCGATTATGATGATTTGAAATTTTTAACAGCTCAAAATCGCGTTTTTCTGTAAATACTTGAAACAACATGCTATTGCATCCCTATGATGAATTCTCTATCTTTTCAACTATGTATTGAGTTTATGGAAGAACTATTCAGCCTTGAATACCCTAGAAAGTTAGAAAATCACAATGAAATGGGTGGATGAAGAAGCATTTTAAAATTTGCAACAAAATGCGATTTAGACTATTTTGAGATTTCTAAAATCCTCTCCTCGCGTTTTGCTGCAAATTCTAGAGACAACATACTTCAGCATGCCTTTAGTCATTTCAGTGTGTATGCAGCTTGGTGCAACATGGATTGAGCCTATGGACATCAAGAAGTGATCAAACTCTCATTCAACAGGCCCAAATAAAAAGTCTTCCTGCTTCTACATGCAGTGGAGAAAATCTTAAAAATGCATATAATATTTATCATAATGTGTAACCTACATCACATCAATCAGTTCCTTACCCTAATATACTATTAAACAAGAAGAAAAGGAAAAAGATTTTCTTACTAACCTGGAAGCTATCTGCAAGTGTGCTGTGCTGATGATGAGTATCCTGTGCTGGTTGTGAACCTCTGCTGCTGGTCTGGATGCTGATGGTGTAGAGTAGGGAGGTAGAGATGCAAGAGAACTGAGTTAGGAGAGTAGATTATTACAAAATACAAATAATGGAGTTATTAAATACTACACGTGTGAAATATAGTCATTTTTTAACACGTGTGGGTCCCACCAGATCTTTTGGAATTTGAAATTTGTGGGTCACTTTTTGCCTTGGAAATTGTGCCAATCATGATTTCATAATTAGATCCATTAGCACTTTTCCCTCCCCGTATTCCATCCCTGCCAGCACCCTCCCATCATCCTTTTCTTTCCCACTTTGATCACTTTCTACCCAACACACTCCATCCACTCTGCAACCTGTCTGAAGACTACTACCATTACCAGATCTCCAGGTTACCAGTGCTACAGCTCAGTTTTGGAAGAGAGCAGGAGAATCTCCAGGGCTATTCCAACAGTATGGAAGAGGAAAAGAAAGGTCAGAGATCTATACCCTTTCCAATGTTTTCTGATATATATTTCTTCCATCTGTAGAATTCTTGAATCTCAGTGCCTAGAAATCTAGCAGATCACCCTAGGATTTGATTAGAGATGGATATGAGTAGGATTTAGAATTTTGCAACAAAATGCGATTATAGTAGTTTACATTTTTCAAATGCTCCAAATCACGTTTTCCTGCAAATTCTGATATTTGTTTTAGTTTTTATTTTTTGATCCCTCTTTTAATCTCTTTTGCCCTGGGGAATTCCTCCTGGTATCATTTACTGTCCTAAACATTGTGAGATATCCCTAGTATTTGATTGGAAATGGATGTCAATAGAAATTTAGAATTTGCAACAAAATGCGAGGAGAGCACTTTACATTTTTCAAATGGATCTGCATCGCGTTTTGCTGCAAAGTCTTGTGTCTCTTTTGGTTTTTACTCTTTGCTCATTGTTTTGCTTTCTATGTCCATGGAGATGTCTTTCTTGATGATGAGAAATGTTTTTGCTTTGGAACAGTTGATCCTCAGGCCCCTCCTTTCAAGAGGAAGCTGGACTTTTCTGCTGCTATACTCAGACCACAGCAATCACCAGGTGATTCATGTGAGCTTATGAAGAGTTTTGTTTGGTGATATCCTATACATTATCTGATTGCATATGTGAGCATATAGAACTCATGTTATATAAATTTTGGTTCAGGCAAAAGCAAGAGACTAGAGCGTAAAGGTGAGTCTTCCCTTTCAAAACAAAGGAAACCAGAAGAGGACAAATCTCCAGATTTGCTCCTATTTGACTTTCTTCACAAGTGCAAGGCTCAAAGGAACTTCCACATATACCACAGTATTTTCAACAGGGAGTTCACTATGAGCTCTCTTTTGGACCATCACAGAGATTTCCTTGCAGACCATTGGGATACCTTCAAACAACTGACAGAGGCAGGAAGGATTGTGGAAGGTGAAAAGGTTTTTGTGCATTTAAATCATATTGTCTCCATTGACAAGCTGAGGTACCATGTGAATAGAAGGTTTGACAGCCTGCCTGAGGAATATAAATTTAGCTGTAACTTGCACACCAGAAAGTGTAGAGTGCTTGAGGAAAACATGGCATTCCTTATGTACATTGTCTTTCAACAGCAATCTCTAGAAGAGCAAGGGCAGGAGACTGAAGAAGAAGATATATCTGTAGCGGAGGTAAAAGAGGATATTCCTATGGCAACAGATATGGCAGAGCAGGAAGAAGATATCAACCTGGAGGATGAGGGGCTGCAAGTGGCTGCTCTTGACCTTGTTCAACTGAGGACTGAAACTCTTAGGGCAGCACAGCCAGTTGAAGATTTTGATGTTCAGAGCAGCAACTATGCAATGCCCATGCTTCCAGGTGTCTTGATTGGTGGTAAAGATTATGTTTTCCTCCATGATATAGAGTGTATGTTCAATTTGAGGGAGGACTATGCCATTTCCCTTATTGCCCAGGCTTCAAGGCTTGACAAGGAGGTTGGCATAGAGGATGACCATTCACTGCTAGCTTTGGAAACAACCTTTGATCCTGCAGAGGCCCTTACTATTTGTTTCAAAGAGGCTGAAAGTTTCCAAGAGCCAGATGAAGCTGCCTTCCAGCTCACCCAGGAAGCTATGAATCTCTCATCACTTCATAAGGAAAAACTTAAAGAAGAGGCTGGATTGGAGGGGAGAGGAATAAATCTTTGGAAAGATGAACTTCTTGTTGCTGATGAAATTGAGAGGGTATGATATTATTACTTCAAATCAAATACTTTATGTTGTGTTTAAATGTTTTGTAGTTATGTATCATTGTCTCACTATAATCTTTTGATACATGGCAGCTACAAATTGAGGATGACACATTCCTCCAGAGATCAAGTGGAAGCAGGCCGGCTGGGTTTGGCAAAATGTCAAGCCTAGCTCATTATATTCATGATCTAGGCAGTGCTAAGATCTTGATTTACCATAGGCAGTTGAGCAACAATGGAGAAGCCATTATTTACTTCTTTAAATGTTTGTCTAGGGTTTTAGGTGGACATGATCTTCCATGGCAAAAGGAAAAGATCATTTTAATAGAGAGGTTGTCCGCCATAGATATATTTGGGGATTATGTGAATAAGCAGGCCTCTAGGACCTCTTACTTTTTGTCTTACACTTCTTATGCATTAGCATGTGGTGTTAAGGAGCCCAAATGTCTAGAGGGCTATGGAAAACACAAGCTCATAAGGTTTCGAGAGCCACCCATGATTGCATCAGGCCACACAATCCAAGAAGAAGAACACGTGGAGATAGCTGAAGACAAGGATACCCCTCTCAGACAAGCAACAGAGGCAAGCATTGATAAACAGAAAGTCGACATCAAGCCAATAAGGAAGAAAAAGAGTCCAATCAAGTTCAAAAAGAGAGTTCCGACTCGCAAGCCTTGGGAGTAATAGGATTTAGTCATCAAATATAGCACAAACATTATGTTGAAGTTGAACTGATTTGTACAAAGTCTTTGATCCTCATCAGTTCCTTGTCCGTACGGACGATCAGTACCCTTTTGCATTTGTCCCATCACCGTACGACACTTCAGTACTCTTCCCACACTCAAAAGCTTCTAAAAGTGTTTGACACTCAGTACTTTATTGGTAAGGATCAACAGTATGTCTAGCATAATTAAGTAGTATTGATTGAATTTTTTGTGTGTTAATATATGGATGTATTGATGCTTGTTAATATAGATCACGTGTTTCACAAAAGAAATATTTTTGATGGAGTCTCAAAACATATAGGCATTATACCAAGAGTCACTTGTTCCACAGAATAAAAATCTATTGATTGAGTTTGAAAACATGTGGACATAACACCAATAAGTTACAAACTGCTATTCATGTTTACTTGTCCATTTATGGTTTCTAAATATCTTCGAATCCCTCCACTGTCTATGTCTCTCTGCTGCCATTGAATTGTCTAAAGTTTGTCTTCGTCTTTGCTTTTGGGCTAGAATAAAAGCAAGCTTGACTTTGGAGCTAGCAACTTTTCTTTTAGCATGCAGCCTTTGTAGAATGCCTCGGTAAAACCATTGGAAGACTTCCTTCAGACTATTTGCCTTTTGACTCCCTCCATAGTGTTGTGTGTGTCTGAAAAATGCATTACGTGCCATGTAGTGAGACTTCTCCATGCCTTGGGTAGACCAAATTGCTGGGCATCCATACTTTTTGACAAAATAGGGAAGGTGGTTGTAGATGATATGCTGTTTTCACAAAGACATAAGAATGCATAGTAAGTTATAAAAGAAAAGAGGATCACACTTAAGTAAAAGAAGACATCACTTTACCATGTAGTGAGTTATATTGCAGGCTGTCCATGCGTCTTTCATTGACTTCCCAAAATGTTTTATTGCCTCTTCAAAGTTCTTGTAATCACTCTTTGTCCATGTTACATTGTCACAGAACATGAAGAGTTGATCAAGAGACCTCCACACCTCTGCCTTCACATTTCGTGCTTCCCCATCTGCCTCATGATCTTTCACGGCATTATGGACTTGCTTCCACAATCCATAACTAATCCTTGAAACTGTTCTACCTTGCCTTACTTGCTTACTATTGTGTTTGGGTCGAGACAAGAATCTTCTTGCCTTAACACCACCAATAGAGGGCTTGATTGGTACCTCCTTGCCATTGGTAGACTTTTTAAAATCCTTTGTGATATGAACATCACCTCCATGCAGACCTATATCGGATAACACTTTTTCCAATGCATGAAGAGCATCCTTTCTATTTCTTTCGGGACGGAGTTTCCAAGCAAATCCAATATACAAAAATACCAATTTCTCAATAATTCGACATAGAGCATGCAATGTGCATATGTGAACATTACATAGTGGAATGTCAAGAATGGCCTTGAAGTCAGGGTCAACTTTATCTCTATTAGGTGCTCTCTTCCACCATTTAGAATCCATTACTTGCGCTGATTCTTTGCAGTAAAGACAAGGAGACTTTGAGTTACCTCCTTTACTAACGTTATACATGCACTTAAGTGTTTTAAGATCCCCCGCCATGTGCCACTCTACTTGAAAATCACCTTTTCTTGCAACATGGAGATTCTCTCCTTGCACCTGTCTTTTAATTATTCTTGGTATTTCCGTGTGGTGAAACACCCAATCTAGTGTTTCATGGTCTTTTGTCTTTACCTGTGATTATACAAAACAAAAGTCTTACTATAAAAGATTTGAAAACATTGACTAAAATCAAGTACGAAATAAAAATTGATCATACCTGGAATGAGCCCAACCACCATATGTGTTTCTCCGACTGCACACTAAAATACTTCGAACTCGCTTCATTCAATGATGTATCAAGTGCTCCATTCATCAATGTGATAGTAATCCTTTCCATTTTCTTTTCCTTTACAACCTCACACTCATCCAGTTTGATAACAAATTTCAAAATGCCTTTGCACTCTTCAAATGTTATTCCATAAAACTCGACCATTCTTCTTTGAAGTTGTTGTAGATCTACAAATATATTGTTTCAAGGGTCATACACAGTGGTTCCTTTAGCACCATGAAATATTTCTTCAATATGGATATATGGTCCAATAAACTCATCTATACTTTCATTCAAATGACCTCTTATCTTCCACACTGTTGCTGGATTTGGCAGTAAAACTCGTTTAATCCTTTGATCTCTCAAAGTTGAGGATATGGCATGGAAAATCGAACTATATCCCTTCCTGCTAACTCCACTAACATCAAGAGCCTCTTGGATTGTTGTACCATCAACTTGATTATTGGATATAAAGTCCTCTACAACATTGCGTTTGATTGTTTTGTCTTTTTTTTCTTCAATCAAACCTTTTGCTACACCACAAGAAAGCAATCCTTTCATTTGTTTAACTGGAAGAAGGTTGGGATCCATATTTTCTTTTGCAGGCTCCAATAATTTCCTATAGTAACAATATAGTAACAACACAATATGCCTATATTATTCAACACTTCCAATCCTGTTTTGCATTAATGGACAAAATACATATAGTCATTTGAGAGCATTTTTGAGTTTAAAAAATAAAAAATTGCAAACTAACCTTGCTTCCTGAATTCTTCGCTTGCATCCACCAGTCCCAGCCTTCAAATTTGCAATGTTTTTAATCTTCCTACTTCGTTGTCTGTCTCCAAGCATGGTTCTCTTCCTTCTTAATCTTGTTAACTCTTTTTTACTCTTTGAATGCTCCTCAATTTCATTCTGCAACTGCTGCTCCAATTTTGCACGAATAGCTATCTCTTGAATCCTGGCTCCCTTTTCTTGTAGGTACATTGTTTTATATGTTTCTGCAAATGCAGACTGTGCTGAAATATAACCAAGAAGTCCATTTTGTCCATCGCCCGCAAACCTCAATAGTGTGGTTGGATTGACAAATGGAGGTGTAGAGTTTTGTACTAGACATTTTGGATATATACTTCCATCACACCATAAGTCAATATGTTGGAGCCCTTCTCTTCTCATATTTTCCCGTTGTTGAGCATTTAGCACCGTATCCTTTCGTCTTTTTTGTGCTGGAGCATATTGTTCTTCTAAGTCGATGTGAAGATGATATAATCGCTTCTTCTGAGATTGTACTTCACTAGTATCGGCCATTTTTGTGCTTCTGAGGTTGCAAAGTTGGCTTGTCAATCTCATAGTCTTTTTGTAACATGAATTGTGAAAGTGTGGCAGTATCCATACAATCATTAAGTTCAGTGATGGATTCTTTATGAGAGGCCTGCACACGTCGTCAAAAGAGATGCGAAATCTTCGAGAAACAAAAAAAAATTAAGGAGATATTTAATGCAAAATCGTGTTAGTTAGACAAAAGATTATCTTATTCTTTTCTGAACTAACAGTTCAGTGGTCCTTACTGATAGTTTTGAGCCACGTTTCCATTTTTTATTATTTTTGAGATCTTTTAGGAGAGAAATAAATCGAAAAATAGTGAATTTCTTACAGGGCCCCAAAATGAGCTCCGTTTTTCCCTAATGTGGCATCATTGGCAACCAGAACGCTCACCACCTGTCCACTCAGTGGCCTTTTCGATAGTTCCTAGCTAATAGTACCCAGAAATATATTTACTTATAAAAATGCAGATGGACTCTCTGTTGAAGATCAGCAAGATCAACCAACAGATCCATATAAAAGAGCCATGGACTCATTCGTTGAGGACTAGCAAGGTCAATCAACCAGATCCATGCTTGAATTTAGAAAACAACTCTTACTCCTTGTTCCATTATCTTCCACGATGCACGTGTGGGTATCGTCTCGGTGACCCGGAGTGCGAGCACCGTATGGTAAGAACCCTCTAGGATCCTTTGCAGGTGACCTGACGCTTCACTCATAGAAGCTGCTTCCTTACCTCCTCATCCACCGTACCGGAAGCTCACCATTTTAATCAAATCGAGGCTGGTCAAGACCTCGGCTGACCTTGCTACACGAGACATCATCCATTGACTCTCCGTCAGCTGTTGCAACTTTATCAAATTAGGTCTCCACCACCACCTCATTCACAAGACGGTCAAAATGCTTCCCTAACATTCTTAACATAAAACAATCATTTAAAAACATGTCATAAATACAGTTTCTATAACAAACTCTCGTCTTTCCATATTGTTCCACATCGATCCTCATTTATTTCATGTGTATTCCCATTCTCATCACATCATTTTCCATCTCAATACATCTTTCCTCAATTTATTCTCATCAGATCTCATCCACTCAAATTTACTCATATCCACATCTCATCACATCACATTCATTCACATCTCATCCATTCAGAACACGTCACATTCACTCACATCATATCTCATTCATTTTACCTCACATCTCTAATTTATTCACATCTATCCTGATTCACATCCCATCACATCACATTCATTCACATCTCATCACATCTTTCCATCTCATCACATCTTTCCTCAATTTATCCTCATCACATCTCATCCACTCGCATCTACCCATATCCACTCGCATCTACCCATATCCACATCTCATCACATCACATTCATTCACATCTCATCCATTCAGAACACATCACATTCACTCACATCTCATTCATTTTACCTCACATCTCATTTTCTCACATCTATCCTGATTCACATCCCATCACATCTATCCTGATTCACATCCCATCACATCACATTCACTCATATCCATCACATTCACATTCACATTCACTCATATCCATCACATTCACATTCACTCATATCCATCACATTCACATTCAGTCATATTCATCACATTCACATTCAGTCATATCCATTCACATTCAGTCATATTCATCACATTCACATTCAGTCATATCCATCACATTCAGTCATATCCATCACATTCACATTCAGTCATATCCATCACATTCACATTCAGTCATATCCATTCACATTCAGTCATATCCATCACATTCACATTCAGTCATATCCATTCACATTCAGTCATATCCATCACATTCACTCATATCCATTCACATTCACATTCAGTCATATCCATCACATTCAAATCTCATCACCATTATATCACATTACTTCTATCCACATCATATCTCATTCATACACATCTCATCTCATTCATCCACATCCATCCAATCGTTCACATGTACGACTACTCACATCTATCCATACATTCATATCTATCAATTCACATTCACATATATTCATGTCACATCACATGACATTCTTTCACATACACATCTATATCCATTCTTTTACATACATCCACATCCATTCTTTCACATACTCATTCACATCCATTCTTCACATACACATTCACTCACATCCCATATCATTCATTTACATCTTGATTCACATGACATCAAATCTCATCCATTCATTCACATTTATCTAATTCACATCACATTTTCATCACCTCTATTCACATCACATCCATCCATCCATTAATGCACATTTATCTGATTCACATCACATCTATTCACCTCACATTCTCATCACCTCTATTCACATCACATCCATTCATTCACATCTATCTGATTCACATCATATCTCATCACATCTATTCACATCACATCCCATCCATCCATTCATTCACATCCATTCATAGAATTTAAACATAGATTTTAAGAGAATTCTAATTTGATATAAAAATTCTTTATGCATCTATTTATGCATAAAAATCAACTTTAATGAGAATAACACTTTTAAAATAAAAATCATTCCTTTATGCATCTTTCTATGCATAAAATCAATTTTAATGAGAATAACACTTTTGAAATAAAAATAATTCCTTTATGCATCTTTCTATGCATAAAATCAATTTTAATGAGAATAACTTTTGAAATAAGAATAATTCCTTTATGCATAAAAATCAATTTTAATGAGAATAACACTTTTGAAATAAAAATGATTCCTTTATGCATCTTTCTATGCATAAAATCAATTTTAATGAGAATAACACTTTTGAAATAAAAATAATTCCTTTATGCATCTTTTTATGCATAAAAATCAATTTTAATGAGAATAACACTTTTGAAATAAAAATAATTCCTTTATGCATCTTTCTATGCATAAAATCAATTTGAATAATTAATATTAGTGATATCCATGCATATTCATAGGTGAATATTTACATGGAATAAATTAGAATATTTCTTTTAGAATGCACAAACGGTGGGAATTACTCTTTTGGAATAACATAAAAATAAACTTTCTTTTCCACAAAATTCTAGAAAATTTTGCCATAACCTCCTTTGTATGGCTAACTTTCTCATTTTTATCATTCTAATTTCAACTTAAATTAACCCCAATTAGATGTATAGGACTCTAATCTACATAATTTTTAATTTCCAAGAGAGTAAACAATAAGAAAAGTTTAATTAATCTACTTGTTAATCATTCTAGGATAAAGAAAGACTGGACTATAAATAAGAGAAGGGGGTGGCCTTTTCATCAAGGCATAGCATTAGAATTTACATCAATCATCTATAAAACAAGAAAATCGAGAAAACCATAGATTGAAAATTAACAAGTAAGAAAAATTTAGCTTACATGGAGCTGTAAGCTTTCCTTTGGCTTGAGGGATTGAGGGTTCTACTCTTGTTTTGAAGCAAGAGTGGCCACCAATTACTTTGGAGAGGATTAAGCCAAAAACAATTAGAAAATTCAATGTAAATGGCTCTGGGTAGGAGTAGAGTAACAGTAAATGGCTCTGGGTAGGAGTAGAGTAGCAGTAAATGGCTCTGGGTAGGAGTAGAGTAACAGTGCATAAACACCATTTTTTTAACAAAGAGGGAGGCTTCTATTTATAGGAAAAAGTGAGCCTCTAACCAAGCAAACTGTTTCTAGAATTTTCTCGATCAGTTTGGTCAATTTTTGACCATGTTTGGGTCAGTTTAGCTTACTTTTTGTGGATCTAGTTGAAACAGGAGAGAGGAGAGATAAAAATATCTCATTATTTTTTAGTTTAAAACTCCTCCACACATGTGAAATAGGCGCCTCCTTCATGAGGGGAGATCCCCACACTGAGGTGTCAAAAATGCATCATTTCCTCTAAATATCTCTTAATTTTTAACTAATAAACCTTGTACTCAGTCAACTCTTCATCTTATGTGAGCATTTACTCATTTTTGGGGGGTTTTTCTTTTATTCTTCAATTTATCTCCTCCCTACATTTGGATTAATCTTATTGGTCCATAGGAACCTTAATTAGACCATAATCTAAAAATTTCTGAAAATCTGGACCCTTAGACTAAGATCCTTTTTACCTACACTAGGAGGATTTTTATATCCAAAAATATCTCAATTTTGAATTACCTCCCTCTAAACATTTTCTCTCCAGGCCAAAACAGGGTAAAACAGGATCTGTTATTATTCTAAAAAGGGGATTGATTACAGGGAGAGAAGCTGGACATCTTGAGGGGATGGGGAGGAATCTTACACCCTCAGCTCTCCTCACCATGGCGCGTACAAAGCAAATAGTGAAGAAGACGATCGAATAACGACACGCCCGATTGAAAGACAACACAAACAAGAATCTGGAGCGTTACAACTGCAATCTCAAGAAAAAATTGACAGAGCAAGCCAGCTCATCCTAGCCAAGCAAACATGTAAAGTTGGTGGATTATGACATGGAAGATAGTAGCGCAATAGACACCAACACCAACATCGGGGAGTCTACATGGGCACACATATAGATTCCCAACCACCCAGCCATAGGGGCAAAGACCTTGCCACACGTCACCACGCACTAACAAGAGCAGAAAGGGGAGCAAGAGGAAGAAGCCTTGGCCCCAAAAAGAAACAGAAGGAAGTCAACCTATTATAGGCCTCGCCCGCTACAACCACATCCTGCCGATCGTCTTCCTCATGGCCCATCCGTGACGCTCAGGGTACAAGGCTTTCCAAGAGATACGACACTACCAGAAGTCCGTAGAGCTTCTCATCCGAAGGGCACCTTTCTCACAAACATGCAAAGGAATTTCATGGGAATACAAGATGAAGGAAGCAGCTGAAGCATGTCTTGTTAATCTATTTGAGGACACCAACTTGTGCACCATCCATGCAAAGCGAGTCACCATAATGGTAAAGGATATGCAATTGGCCCGCCGTATCAGAGAAAAGGGGAATGAAAAATGAGGAGTGTTTAATGATGTATCTCAATTTTCAATGTATCTCAATTTTTGATATTAATGAATTTTGGATGTGTAATATATCTTCCAATTGTCAATATGTACGTCTTGAAATTGTCGAATGTGCACTCTACCTTGCTATTATCTATTTGATTTAATCGTGTAATATATCTTCCATCACGTTTCAATAAAGGGCCAGAAGGGTGCAAAAAAGGATCCTCCGAGCTGCGTGCAATGGCCTATTTTGCACCCTTCTGGCCCACATGGTTTTTCTAGTAAGATGTGTCAATACAAAAATGTTTTGTATTGGGGTCTCGTACAGGCCATTTTTGCACCCCTCTAGCCCTCCTACATTGTTTTATAGTTTTTTCCCAAAGTGAAGAATGTAAAAAATCCCAAAGTGAAGAATGTTGTGGTCTTTTACAAAGTGAAGAATGTGAATGATCCTTGTCCCCTCCGCGCAACGAATTCTGGGGTGCTAGCAGCGGAAGTAGCACTTCTTGTGTAAGGCAGGGTCCCTCACTCTCGGGGCCTCGCCCACGGATATCCGGACAAGAGACTAATCCCTCGGTTCTTCCAAAATCAACCCCAGAAAAAAGTCCCTCGCCCGAAAAGCACAGGCGATTCCTCCAGGATATTTTTACTCTAACGTAGTCAAGGTCATCACTAACCAAACTGATCCGATCAAACCTCTAAAGACACTCGGTCAGATCAAGGAAGAAACTTGCACTTGGATCATAGAGACCAATGCTTTTTTCCTCATTGAGAGGCACAGCCGTTGCTTCTTTTCCATAGAACAATTTTTATCCGGAATTTACTTCATCTATCGTACCATAACATAATTGAGTCTCATTTTAGACATCCATCAGTCCAACCTAACCCCATCCAGTCCCATGGGTTAGCCAACCGCCCAACCACTGTAGTGATGGGACCAATTAGGAATTTGGTTAGGTTTTGTCCCGAGTACAAGGGAAAAGAGTTCCCAAGCCCCCTAGCCAGATATTCATGCAAACTTAAAACTAGTCACGGATCCAATTAGGAATTTGGTTAGGTTGTCCCGAGTACCAGGGAAAAGAGTTCCCAAGCCCCCTAGCCAGATATTTATGCAAACTTAAAACTAGTCACACCACTTACACACACAATATGAAATTGCCTTTTTCACAGATTCAGCTGTCTTTGAAACAAGCATTTAATGAACCATAGTGTCACTGATCATAATCCTCCAAAATATCCTAATTTCCAATCATTCCTTCATCGATGTACCTATGGCATCATTGGCAACCAGAACGCTCACCACCTATCCACTCAGGGGCCTTTTCGATAGTTCCTAGCTCATAGTACCCGACAATATATTCACTTATAAAAATCAAAATGGAATCTTCATTGAAGATCAGCAAGATCAACCAACAGATCCATATAAAACAGCCATGGACTCATTTGTTGAGGACCAGCAAGGTCAATCAACCAGATCCATATAAAAGAGCCATAGACTCATCTGTTGAGGTCCAGCAAGGTCAATCAACCAGATCCATGTAAAAGAGCCATGGACTCATCCGTTGAAGACCAGCAAGGTCAATCAACCAAATCCATGCCCAAATTCAGAAAACAACTCTTACTTGTTCCAATATCTTCCACGACGCACGTGTGGTATCTTTGGCGACCTAGATTCCGAGCACCGTATGGTCAGCACCCTCTAGGATCCTTCGCAAGTCACCTAGCAATTTACTCATAGGCCGCTTCCTTGGTTCCTCATCCACCGTACCGAAAGCTCACCATTAAAATCAAACCGAGGCTGGTCAAGACCTCGGCCGACCTTTCTGCGGGAGACGTCCTCCATTAACTCTCCGTCAGCTATTGCAACTTTATCAGTTAGGTCTCCACGGCCTCATTCGCAACAAGATGGTCAAAATGCTTCCCCAGCATTATTGACATAAAATAGTCATTTAAAAACAGGTCATAAATATAGTTTCTATAAGGAACTCTCGTCTTTCCACATTGTTCCACATCAATCCACATTATTTAATCCACATCCATTTCATATGTATTCCCATTCTCATCCAATAACATCATTTTCCATCCCATCACATCTTTCCTCATTTATCCTCATCAGATCTCATCCACTCGCATCTACCCATATCCACATCTCATCACATCATATCTATTCACATCTATCTCATTTCACATCACATCACATCACATTCATTCACATCACATATCATCCATTCACATCTATCCCAATTTACATCACATCTCATCACATCCATTTCACATCACATCTCATTCATTCACATCTCAATTCACATCACATCACATCTCATCCATTCATATCCCATATTATTCATTCAAATATGACATCCATTCATATCCCATATTATTCATTCAAATATGACATCACATCTCATTAATTCACATCCCGATTCACATCACATCTATTCACATCCATCACATTCATTTACATCACATCCATTACATCACATTCATTCATATCCATCACAGTCATTCTCATCACCATCCCATCACATACATTCTATCCACATTACATCACATCACATTTATCCACATCATATCTCATTCATCCCATCCACGTTACATCACATCCACATCATGTCTCATTCATACACATCTCATCTCATTCATCCATATCCATCCAATCGTTCACATGTACGACCACCCACATCTTTCCATACACATCCACATCCACATACATTCTTTCACATCCACATCCACATACATTCTTTCACATACACATCCACATCCATTCTTTCGCATACACATCCACATCCCTTCTTTCGCATACACATCCACATCCCTTTATATCACATCCGCATCTATTCTTGAACATACACATCCACATCCATTCTTTCACATACACATCCACATCCATTCTTTCGCATACACATCCACATCCCTTCTTTCGCATACACATCCACATCCCTTCTTTTGCATACATGTGCACATCCATTCTTTTACATACACATCCACATCCGTTCTTTCGCATACACATCCACATCCGTTCTTTCACATACACATCCACATCCATTCTTTCACATACACATCCACATCCATTTACATCACATTCTTTCACATACACATCCACATCCTCTTACATCACATTCTTTCACATCCACATCCATATCCATGTACTTCTCATCTCACCCTTTCACATATCCTCTCATCTCATTCTCATCTCATCATTCACATCCACATCCATTTTCATTACATCACATCTTATCACACCCATTCACATCCTATCACATCTCATTTTCATCTTATCACATCAATTCACATCCTATCGCATCCCATTTACATCTTATCACATCCATTCACATCCTATCGCATCCCATTTACATCTTATCACATCCATTCATATCCTATCACATCCCATTTACATCTTATCACATCCGTTCCACATTCTCTTCCCATTTAGTAGTTTTTACTACCTTGATATCGATAATGGGACTTTTTCTAAATTTCTGCCAATTGCTTGGCCTATATAAAGGTTCTTTTTCTCACCGACTATTTCCATATTCCTTCTCAATTCCTCAATTGAATTATATTCAATATTCCTCTTTTGAATAAAAGAATTCATGGGATTTACAAAAATCAATTCTACCCATATTTCCAGTTTTGATGAATAATCATAAATTGAATTATACTAAAAATTTCTCTTTTTCTCATTTAATTTATTGAACCTCAATTATCATGGGAATTCCTCTTTTCGCATTTGATTATTTGCATTCCAATATCATGGGAATTCCTCTTTTATCATCAAATATTTCTCATAAAATAAATTCATCAAAAATAAAATATCCATTAATTCAATATGCTAGGAATTTCTCTTTTCCCATCTAAATGATTGAATTCCAAATGTCATAGGAATTCCTCTTTTATCATTAAATATAATTACCATAATTTTCTCATTTCTTAATTATTTAATTACACATAAACTTAAAAATTAATTTTCCATTGAATGTGACAAAAACCATTCTTTTAACCTAGGATATTCAATCCTAGAATATGATAGGAAGTCCTCTTTTCACGCTATGCATAAGAATGAATTATGCATCAATTTCTTAAAAAAGTTTCCATAGCTCTGTTGCTATTACTGGCAATTTTTAATTTTTATGAAAAGAATAAGACAGTAAAATAATTATGATAGTATAACTATCTTTTAGCATTAAATCCAATTTATGGATTTATCCCATAATATTACCATATTTTTCAAGCATACAAGTATAAAAACCATTTTCTTAAACCTCTAGCTTCACAAGCCTAGAGTTTGATTTGTGAATAGAGAATTTCTCCATGAGAAGCATTAATTGAATATAGAATAGGTCATAGGAATGACCATTCTTTGGAGGAGAGAGAGATATGCTTTAAAAAAATATTTTAATTTAAGCATAAATGAAAACTTTATGCGTTTAATCACTAAAATCCATTAGAGACCTTCAATTGCATTAAAGAGCCATTCAATTGAATACTTCTCAAGCTTGAGAGGGGTTGAGAAGTGAGAAACCATTAGAGATTAAGAAAAAGACCATAAATCACACTTTACCTCTCATTTTGCTTGAATTTTTAGTCTAAGGAGAGGCCAATCAATTGGTTTAGTGTGTTAATGAAGACTCCAAAGAAGGTTGAAGAGATAGAGAAACTCCATTCTCTCCAAATTGTAGAGGATTTTTAGAGGATAATAGAAAATATAATTATTTCATTATAATATTGACATGGTATAGTTCACATATTTTTTTACAAAGGACTAAGCGTCTATTTATAGGTGAGGGAGGCCTCTAACCAAGTCCAACTAGTTTCTACAATTTCCCAAATTCAGTTTGGCTGAATTTGGACAAGATTTGGACCAGTTTGGCTCCCTTTTTGATTTGGTTTGATCCAAGAGAGATGAGAGATAAAAATATATTATTATTTTTGAGTTTAAAACTCCTCCACACATGTGAAATAGGCGCCTCCTTGCGGAGCCACATTCTCCTTACTAAAGTGTCAAAAATGTTTCATTATATCCAAAATATCTCATTTTTTTAGTAATATTCTTAGTTTTTTACTAATAAACCTTGTACTCATGCAACTCTTTATTTTATGTGGGCATTTACTCATTTTTGGGTATTATTCTTTTATAAAATGGATTTATCTCCTCCCCACACTTGGATTGATCCTATTGGCCCATAGGAACCTTAATTGGACCATAATATAAAAATTTCTGAAAATCTAGACCCTTAGGCTAAGGTCCTTTATACCTATTTTAAATTAATTCCATTTGCACATTGGAAAGTTCTTTTTGAATTTCTGTTTCAAGGGAAACCATTTTAGACACTAGGAGGATTTTTATATCCAAAAATATCTCAATTTTGGATTACCTCCCTCTAGATATTTTCTCTCTTCAGGCTAAAACATGATCTTTCTTTTATTTAAGAGAAGGGAATAATTAAGATCAAAAGGGGAGGTTCTTACACCTTTACACCTCAAAAGCTGGAGGGAGGAATCTTACATCCTACCCCACTTAAAAAATGCGAGATGTCCTTATCTCGCAGACTAGAGGACAACTCTTTCCCTTAAGATCCAACTGATTCTGGGGTTCCTTATAGTCTGGTCAACCCAACAAAATCGTGGGATAAAGATCTCTTATATAGAACTCATCATCAGATAACAATTCATTCAGATCATGTCATTCATATCTTTAACACAATAATGGTCCATTAGATCGAAATTTCCATCTAGACAGTTCTCCATGGGAATTTCAATTATATAGATTTTTAATTTGTCATCCCTTAACTTGATCCACTGGGTCAAGTGTTAACAGTAGCAATCTGTCAGCACAATCCACTAATCTCATAGTGATTTGCTGAAGTCATTATCATCATTCCAGTTTACGAACATCATCACAAGGACTCGTTCCATTCATCCTCATTGAGGTTTTGCTTAGCTTATCGCTTTTCAACCAAAATTCAGGAATCATGATTTTTCAATCAAAATCCAAATCAACTCATCAGCTCTCAACCAGAGTTTTAAAATCATATCAGCCACATTTGAATTCATCATTTGGATAGCATTTTTGCTTATAATTTCAAGGTCTTAGATTTTCTTGTATATACTGCCAGTAAAGAGCTGCAGTTATACCCTCGGTATATATGGTGGGTAGTCACAGTCCTTAGAACTATAAGGTAAATACCATCATGTCTAGGCCTCAAGCAAGTCAAGGATTCCATACAATTGCGGTAATTCCATCTGAAGACCCAATTATCAATTTATGAATTTCATTCTGAATATCAATTTGTATGAATTTCATCACACAATTCCAACCTTTTACTGCTACTTCATAAATTTTTGACATTTTTTGCTTCTCGGTTGATCCACTTTAGCCAATTCGCTCTGATACCAACTGAAAGATCCTTGTCCCCTTCGCGCAACGAATTCTGGGGTGCTAGCAGCGGAAGTAGCACTTCTTGCACATGGGGCAAGGTCCCTCACTTGGGGCCTCGCCCACACGGATATCCGGACAAGAGACTAATACTAAACCCGAAAAAACTTTCCTCGCCCGAAAAGCACAGGCAATTTCTCCAGGATATTTTTACTCCAACGTAGTCAAGGTCGTCACTAATCAAACTGATCCGACCGAACCTATAAGAAACTCGGTCAGATGAAGGAAGAAACTTGCACTTGGATCATAGAGACCAATGCTTTTTTCCTCATTGAGAGGCACAACCGTTGATTCTTTTCCATAGAACAATTTTTATCTGGGATTTACTTCATCTATCGTACCATAACAGAATTGGGTCTCATTTTAGGGATCCATCAGTCCAGCCTAACCCCATCCACTTCCATGGGTTAGCCAACTGCCCAACCACTGTAGTGATGGGATCCAATTAGGAATTTGGTTAGGTTTTGTCCCAAGTACCAGGGAAAAGAGTTCCTAGGCCCCCTAGCAGGATATTCATGCAAACTTAGAACTAGTCACACCACTTTCACACCCAATATGAAATTGCCTTTTTCACAAATTCATCCGTCTTTAAAATAATTATTTAATGAAACCATAGTGTCACTAATCATAATCCTCCAAAATATCCGGTTTAATGAAACCATCCATAGTGTCACTAATCATAATCCTCCAAAATATCCGGTTGAATCCTAATTTTCAAAATATCCGGTTGAATCCTAATTTCCAATCATTCCTTCATCGGTGTACCTATGGCATCATTGGCAACCAGAATGCTCACCACCTGTCCACTCAGGAGCCTTTTCGATAGTTCCTAGCTTATAGTACCCGGCAATATATTCACTTATAAAAATTAAAATGGAATCTCCGTTGAAGATCACCAAGATCAACCAACAGATCCATATGAAAGAGCCATGGACTCATCCGTTGAGGACCAGCAAGGTCAATCAACCAGATGCATGCCCGAATTCAGAAAACAACTCTTACTCCTTGTTCCAATATCTTTCACGACGCACGTGTGGGTATCTTTGGTGACCCAGACCTCGGCTAACCTTGCTATGCAAGACGTCCTCCATTGACTCTCCGTCAGTTGTTGTAACTTTATCAGTTAGGTCTCCACGATCTCATTTGCAAGACGGTCAAAATGCTTCCCCAGCATTATTGACATAAAACAGACATTTAAGAACATGTCATAAATACAATTTTTATAACGAGCTCTCATCTTTCCACATTGTTCCACATCAATCCACATTACTTAATCCACATCCATTTTACATGTATCATCATTCTCATCTAATCACATCATTTTCCATCTCATCCAATCACATCATTTTCCATCTCATCACATCTTTCCTCATTTATCCTCATTAGATCTCATCCACTTGCATCTACCCATATCCACATCTTTCCTCATTTATCCTCATTAGATCTCATCCACTTGCATCTACCCATATCCACATCTCATCACATCATATTCATTCACAGCTATCCCGCTTCACATCACATCACATATAATCCATTCACATCTTTCCCAATTTACATCACATCCAATTTCACATCACATCCCAATTCACATCACATCACATCTATTCACATCCATCACATCCATTTACATCCATTACATCACATTAATTCATATCCATCACAGTCATTCTCATCACCATCCCATCACGTACATTCTATCCACATTACATCACATCTATCCACATCATATCTCATTCATTCCATCCATGTGACATCACGTACATTCTATCCACATTACATCACATCTATCCACATCATATCTCATTCATTCCATCCATGTGACATCACATCCACATCATGTCTCATTCATACACATCTCATCTCATTCATCCACATCCATCCAATCACTCACATGTATGACTACCCACACCTATCCATACACATCCACATCCACATCCACATCCATTCTTTCACATACACATCCACATCCCTTTATATCACATCCACATCCATTCTTTCACATACACATCCACATCCCTTATTTTGCATACACATCCACATCTCTTCTCTTACATACATATCCACATCCATTCTTTTACATACACATCCACATCCATCCTTTCACATACACATCCACATCCATTCTTTCGTATACACATCCACATCCCTTTTTTTACATACACATCCACATCCACATCCCTTCTTTTACATACACATCCACATTCACATCCCTTCTTTTACATACACATCCACATCCACATCCATTCTTTCACATACACATCCACATCCATTTACATCACATTCTTTCACATACACATACACATCCACATCCTCTTACATCACATTCTTTCACATACACATCCACATCCACATCCATGTACTTCTCATCTCACCCTTTCACATATCCTCTCATCTCATCATTCACATCCACATCCGTTTTCATTACATCACATCTTATCACATCCATTCACATCCTATTGCATCCCATTTTCATCTTATCACATCAATTCACATCCTATCGCATCCCATTTACATCTTATCACATCAATTCACATCGTATTGCATCCCATTTACATATCCCATTTACATCTTATCACATCCTATCACATCCCATTTATATCTTATAGCATCCATTCACATCCTATCACATCCCATTTACATCTTATAGCATCCATTCACATCTTATCACATCCCAATTACATCTTATCACATCCATTCACATCCTATTGCATCCTATTTACATCTTATCACATCTGTTCCACATTGTCTTTCCATTTAGTAGTTTTTACTACCTTGATACCGATAATGGGACTTTTTCTAAATTTCTACCAATTGCTTGGCCTAGATAAAGGTTCTTTTTCTCACCGACTATTTCCATATTCCTTCTCAATTCCTCAATTGAATTATATTCAATATTTCTCTTTTAAATAAAAAAATTCATGGGATTTACAAAAATCAATTCTACCCATATTTCCAGTTTTGATGAATAATCATAAATTGAATTATACTAAAAATTTCTCTTTTTCTCATTTAATTTCTTGGACCTCAATTATCATTGGAATTCCTCTTTTCGCATTTGATTATTTGCATTCCAATATCATGGGAATTCCTATTTTATCATCAAACATTTCTCATAAAATAAATTCACCAAAAATAAAATATCCATTAATTCAATATGCTAGGAATTTCTCTTTTCCCATCTAAATGATTGAATTCCAAATGTCATAGGAATTCCTCTTTTACCATTTAAATATTTCTCATAGATAAATTTTTTATCTAAAATTCATCTTTAAATTTAAATAAAATATCTAATAATTTTAATATTCTAGGAATTTCTCTTTTCCCATCTAAATTATTGAATTCCAAATGTCATAGGAATTTCTTTTTTATCATTAAATATAATTACCATAGTTTTCTCATTTCTTAATTATTTGATTACACATAAACTTAAAAATTAGTTTTCCATTGAATGTGACAAAAACCATTCTTTTAACCTAGGATATTCAATCCTAGAATATGATAGAAAGTCCTCTTTTCACGTTATGCATAAGCATATATTATGCATCAATTTCTTAAAAATTTTACCATAGCTCCGTTGTTGCTATTACAAGCAGTTTTTAACTTTTATGAAAAGAATAAGACATAGTAAAATAATTATGATAATATAACTATCTCTTAGCATTAAATCCAATTTATGGATTTATCCCATAATATTACCATATTTTTCAAGCATATAAGTATAAAAACCATTTTCTTAAACCTCTAGCTTCACAAGCCTATAGTTTGATTTGTGAATAGAGAATTTCTTCATGAAGCATTAATTGAATATAGAATAGGTCATAGGAATGACCATTCTTTGGGGGGGAGAGAGATATGCATTAAAAAATATTTTAATTTAAGCATAAGTGAGAACTTTATGCGTTTAATAACTAAAATCCATTAGAGAGCTTCAATTGCATTAAAGAGCCATTTAATTGAATACTTCTCAAGCTTGAGAGGGGGTGAGAAGTGGGAAACATTTAGAGATTAAGAAAAAGACCATAAATCACACTTTACCTCTCATTTTGCTTGATTCTTTAGTCTAAGGAGAGGCCCCCAACCAATCAATTGGTTTAGTATGTTAATGATGACTCCAAAGAAGGTTGAAGAGAGAGAGAGAGAAACTCCATTGTCTCCCAATTGTAGAGGATTTGTAGAGGATAATAGAGAATATCATTATTTCAGTATAATACTGGCATGGTATAGTTCACATATTTTTTTACAAAGGGCTAAGGGTCTATTTATAGGTGAGGGAGGCCTCTAACCAAGTCCAACTAGTTTTTAGAATTTTCCAGGTTCAGTTTGGCTGAATTTGGACAAGATTTGGACCATTTTGGCTCCCTTTTTTATTTGGTTTGATCCAAGAGAGAGGAGAGATAAAAATAACTTATTATTTTTTAGTTTAAAACTCCTCCACATATGTGAAATAGGTGCATCCTTGAAGATCCCCCTTCTCCTTACCAAGGTGTCAAAAATGTATCATTATACCCAAAATATCTTTTTTCTTAGTAATCTTCATAGTTTTTTACTAATAAACCTTGTACTCAATCAACTCTTCATCTTATGTGGGCATTTGCTCATTTTTGGGTATTTTTCTTCTATAAATTGGATTTATCTCCTCTCCACACTTGGATTGATCCTATTGGCCCATAGAAACCTTAACTGGACCATAATCCAAAAATTTCTAAAAATCTAGACCCTTAGTCTAAGGTCCTTTATACCTATTTTCAATTAATTCTAATTGCACATTGGAAAGTTCTTTTTGAATTTTTGTTTTAAAGGAAACCATTTTAGACACTAGGAGGATTTTTATATTCAAAAATCTCAATTTTGGATTACCTCCCTCTAGACATTTTCTCTCTTCAGGCCAAAACAGGATAAAATAGGATTTTTCTTTTATTTCAGAGAGGGGAATAATTAAGATCAGAAGGGAAGGTTCCTGTACACCTCAAAAGCTAGAGGGAGGAATCTTACAGAATGCAAGGGAAGGAAGATGATGTAAATACAAGCGATGATTGATTTTAAACCTTCAAAATCAAAATGCATTTAATTTTTGATTTCCTTTGTAAAATTAAGGTAAATTAGAGATCAAAAGGGATGACCTTACTCTTGTAGATTGCAGTATATCTTCATGTGGTTCTTAATATCTTTTTGCATGCTCATTGATTACCAAACCAAAGGTGAGCTTGGCCACTTTTTCCAAAATAAAGATAATATATATTGTTTAATATAGTTTTTTAATGTCCACCATTTTATGTGATTAATTAGGTGCTAAATAAGTTATTCTCATTCTAGGGGAGGGTGTAAGGCTATCAAAATTGTGATGGCTAGAGGGGTGCGAAAATGCTGTGTACAGGCCATTTTTGCACCCCTTTGGTCCTCCTAAAAATTTTTATAGTTTTTTCCCTAAAATTTGAACGTTTACTTCCGGCCATGTCATCAAGGAAAAACATGTTTATTTCGCTTGAAAACTAACTAAAGGAGGTTTGAAATCCCTTATTTAAATGTCACCATTTTCAAACGAGGTTTAAAATCCCTTATTTAAATATCATGGAATTGAGATGCTCAAGGGAAAACATGTTTATTTCACTTGAAAACTAACTAAAGGAGGTTTGAAATCCCTTATTTAAATGTCACCATTTTCAAAGGAGGTTTGAAATCCCTTATTTAAATGTCACCATTTTCAAAGGAGGTTTGAAATCCCTTATTTAAATATCATGGAATTGAGATGCTCTATTGACAACTCAATACATTCTGAAGTTGATCTCCTTAAAAGTGATATTTTCTGACATTTGGCATTTAACATTCTGCATATGGCCTTTGACATTCAGCATTGGGTTGAAAATTCTAATTTGCTGATTCCACATTAGTAGACTCTGACCTATTGATTCCACATCAAGAGATTTCAACCTGCTGATTCCATGTTAGTAGATTTTGACATGCTTATTTCATGTCAGCATATTCCAACCTATGACTTCTGATCTGTAGATTCCATGTTAGCCAATTCTGCCTACAAATTTTGACTTGTAGATTCCACACCTATTGATTTCGTGTCAAACTAATTTTGCCTATTGATTGTTGGTTAGTGAGTTTGCACATACATTAAGCAAAGAGTTGAGGTCCTTTGAGTCACGTGTAGTTACTACACGTGAAGAATGCAAGGGAAGGGATATGATGTAAATATAAGATGATTAATTTTAAAACTTTAAAATCAAAATGCATATAATTCTTTGATTTCCTTTGTAAAATTAAGGTAAATTAGAGATCAAAAGGGATAGAATTGCTTTTGTAGATTGCAGTACATCTTCATTTGGTTCTCAATATCTTTTTACATGCTCGCTGATTACCAAACCAAAGGTGGCCTTGGCCACTTTTTTCAAAATAAAGAAAATATATATTGCTGAATGTAGTTTTTAATGTCCACCATTTTATATGATTAATTAGGGGGCTAGAGTAGTTATTCTCATTCTAGTGGAGGGCATAAAGCTATCAAAGTTGTGATGGCCAAAGGGGTGCGAAAATGCTGTGTATGGGGGGCCTGTACAGGCCATTTTCGCACCCCTTTGGCCCTCCTAATATTTTTTGTAGTATTTTTCGTAAAATTTGAACATTTACTTCCGGCCATGTCATCAAGGGAAAACACGTTTATTTCACTTGAAAACCAACTAAAGGAGGTTTGAAATCCCTTATTTAAATATCATGGAATTGAGACATGATTAATTTTAAAACTTCAAAATCAAAATGCATATAATTCTTTGATTTCCTTTGTAAAATTAAGGTAAATTTGAGATCAAAGGGATGGCATTGCTCTTGTAGATTGTAGTACATCTTCATTTGGTTCTCAATATCTTTTTGCATACTCATTGATTACCAAACCAAAGGTGGCCTTGGCCATTTTTTCCAAAATAAAGAAGATATATGTTTGCTGAATGTAGTTTTTAATGTCCACCATTTTATATGATTAATTAGGGGCTGAAGAAGTTATTCTCATTCTAGTGGAGGGCGTAAATCTATCAAAATCGTGATGGCCAGAGGGGTGCAAAAATGTTGTGTATGAGGGCCTCGTACAGGCCATTTTTGCACCCCTTTGGCCCTCCTAAAAAATTTTGTAATTTTTTTCCTAAAATTTAAACGTTTATTTTTTGCCATGTCATCAAGGGAAAACACGTTTATTTCACTTGAAAACCAACTAAAATTAAATGGCAAATATTTTTACATTACAAACCAAACACATGTACATAAAGGCAACTTTCAGCATTATATTGATATAAAAATTTACATGTGGGATTTGGGAATAGTCTTTACAAGAGAGGTTCGTCGCTCGCTTAGCTACAAGGAGCTTGCCCGGTTAGAATAGCAGTGGCGATTTCTCGAGGTGAATCATGGCCAAGCAGCTTGGAAATTCCTAATTAGGCAAGTACCTGGGCCTCTATAGTCACTCATAAAAGTGGTCATGAGACTAACGACTTTTTAACTAGGATTACAAAACTGACTGACCTGCCAATAGTGGCCACGCAAAGTTGCTTTGAGAAGTTCTTTAATGCAAAAAGGGGGAAGCTGGCATTAGTTGTGAATTCTTTGTGATGAATAATCACAAAGTTATCGGGTGGGAGGTGTTCGACGTAGTGGGCAAGAGCCAGATATGGTCCTGTAGTAGATCGCGTTCCCCCACCCCTTGTCTACATCAGCCTTTTGCTCCAAGTAAATGTTAAACTTGGAATCGTTGATATTTTGTGTTGGAGTTGGTGTCCAAGGCACAATTACATGGGATACACTTTGTTATGCCGCTTGGAACTCCTCCTCGGTGACATTTACCTACTTTGCATTCCTTGCTGCCTCTAGAGCAATCACCACCATCTCCTCCACATTGAGTCTGTGAGTGGGAGGAGGTTCTCCTCCATGTTACCTATGTTAGAGTCATCCAATGGGAACTGTGCCTTCACCTTGAGCATGCTCAAGCACTCATCCATGCAGAGACCACATGACTTTTCAATGTCATGCAAAAAAATGAAAATCTCCCCCTACCACAATCAGACATAGAGAGTCAATCTCTATCTCAAGAAGGGGGGAAGAGTCAATCTCTATCTCAAGAAGGGGGGAAGAGTCATCTTCATATTCAATTGATGTGCCACTTCCATTGGCCTCAAAGCGGCATAGATTTTTAGCGAGCCCCAATGCACCTCTTGGAAATTGTTTTACGATACAATCAGACTTTCATTTACTCCTGTGTGTGCACTGCGCTCTGAGGCTCTTCCTTGTCATGTTAGATGAATTCGCCAAGGCATCACAGCATTTTGACCTCCTCTTCCTCCTCTCCTTCTAAAAGGAAGAAAACAAAGCAGGCTAGCCATGATAGGAAGTGATCATCAATGGCACCTCTATTGAGCTTGCATAATTGCTTCTTGTCAAGCTCTAGGAATTGTCCAGATTTCATTGCCATTGCTTCAACTCTTCTGAGCTGCTTTTGAAAGGGCCTTTCATTGTGGTTGATGTACTCTAGAGGTTGGAGGGCACCCACAATCTGTTTCATTGGTGGCCAAAGAGATAGAGTGTGGATTGATGTTGGTTTCCATGTAAGATAACGTGTCCACAAATAATTCTTCATGGAGACAAAGTGTGGAGATCCAATCGTTCTCACGAGTGGACATTACGTGTAAGTGTGTGGCCTCTGGAAACTCACTCTCACAGAGGAAGTCCATGAAGCATTCGTAGGCAGCCATGTGCTCTAAAGCTCAAGTGTGGGGGTGCCTTGTAATTGAGAATGAGTGAAAAATGACACATAAGGCCTTGAAAGTACTATTTACACAAGATAGGCCATTTTACACGACCAAAAAAAAAATGTTGATTTTTTAAAAGACGAAACCACCTCTTCAAGAAACTAAACAACATATTTTAAATACCAAAGTATCTCATAAAATATGTTTTTATACAAAACTCGGGTGGAGAGATATTACAAAATTGTTCCAGTGGATACTCATAGCTTAGATTCTTTGAATCAAGGCGACATCATCCTTCCCCCAATCCAAGCACACCTTGGTGTTTGCTTCCATCCTCCTTCTAATCTATCCAAACAACAAACACAGTAAGTGACTTCAAAAATGGGTGAGCAAATACAGAGGTTTAAATGTCAAACAATCCTTACCTTCCTTACCTTCCTACCTTTCACATTGAAGCAAGCATTATTGATTCCCTCAAATCCCAAAATGCGTATGTGATCACGAATGTTCAAAAGGATCCAATGCTTACTTGCTTGGAAAATCTCTACCCCCACATTAGGTAGGCTTATAGAGAGATATATACAATCTACAACCTCCCCTTGAGCTTGTAAGGGTATCCATGCACCCTTCTTCCTCATCCACCACTCGTAATAGAAACGAGTACATAAAGTGGTACGAGCTTGTAAGAATCGAAAGGAGACAATGGAATGCACTACATTGCACCTAAAATTCTCTCCTTTATGCTCCCCCCTCCTCAATGTACCACCCTTGGCCAAGTAAATTGACAATCTCTTCATAGCCTACCACCTTGCCCATGTACATTATTGGCATTCGTGTGCAAGTAATGGCACAAAACATGTGGGCAAACACATGCACATGGCATGCCCAGCTAAGACCAACCAATCTTGAGGCCTTTGTGAAGAATATATATTATTGGCCATCTTTGCTTTAAGCGCACAACAATATTCCAAACATCAGATATTGTCCATTCAACATCAGATATTGTCCATTCAACACTAGAGAGGAAATGAGAGGGGACTTCTTCAATCTTACCAGACCCGTTGACCTGTGTCGGGACTACATATTTGTGGGTGTAGAAGAAAATCTTTCAACTACTACCAAGGTTAGAAGGGGCACTGTCAGAGAATACACCATCCCCAATGTGCACATGTACGGTATAGAATGTTCCTGTTAGGCTCGTTATGGGTTGCTCCTCAATGATGTTGGAAGGAAAAAATATATGAAAATGAGGAAACTGTCAAATAAAGTTGAAAAGAACAGTTCAAATACCATGTATACTAACATACTAAAGTGAAAGCATACAGTTGCAAGGGAAACGAGGACTATGACGATGTGGGCTCAAAGAAATTTTTGATGCCGAGTACACAAGTTACACTAGGGCCACCAATCCATCATGCCATTGTTTCCTTGAATCCTAGTAGACGCCCTTCCAATGGTACTCAACCACATCTCGACCTCAAACTCGATATGCAGTCCAGTGGCACTAGGCTGCAAATACACCTAGTCTCCCTTTTGAAAATGTTTTTCAACCCAAGCACCATGTTCATCTCACTGTGGTTTGTGCATGAGCAGAGCCCCAACCTCATCCCTTGGCCTTATCCTCAATAAAGATGAACTACCCTCCATAGTGTGTTCTGCTAGAAAGGTTTTAGGAGGGAGAGAGAAAGAAAGAAGATTGCATAGTATAGATTAGAGGTTATTGGGGAGGGAGGTAGATGTGTGGGTGTGAGGAGATTTGAATGTGTGCATGTGCGCATGATAGAGATAGAGAACGCTACAAATCTAAGCACAGTAAAGAGAAGGAAGGGAGAGAGAGAGAGAGAGAGAGAGAGAGAGAGAGAGAAGGTTGCACAGTAGAGAGAGAATGAGCTATTGAGATTTGAGGTTTGGGGTGAAGAGTATGATGTTGGAGAGAAGAATAATGTGTAGGGAGAGAAATCTGAGGTGAAACAAAGAATTTTTTTGATATAATATGGTTTGGGTTGGGTTTTGAGAGAAAATGCACTTTTCAATCTGTGAGGTCCCATTAATGAGGAGGCTCAAGTACTGCTCTTTGCAAAAACAATGCAATACCCACAAATATACAAACTTACCAGAAACCTAAAATTGGCATATGGTACGATGTACTTACTGAAACCACAATGTTCTAATCTATATTTTTGCCATCATGCTCAAAGCGCTCAAGCAAGGCATAAGTGCCATGCTTGAATGCATAACGCTCCTCCAGCTTAGTAGCTTGGCATCCAACCACCCTCTCCTACATACATGAAAACAAAACATAAATAAAAACAATCTACTATACACTAGTTGGCATACAAAAATGAGAGGCTACAAAAAGCATGGATACTTACAAAGTACTCATAAAATGAGTCCCATCCACTGCTCTCGAGGTGCGAGCTCCCCACGCTCTTTAGACGCTTTGCCCATTGCTCCCTCCTGCTGTGCAAGTATCGTTGATGATTTTCAACATGCTTCCTCATCCCATGTCTCTTGGTCAATGAACCAAGGCTTTTCTCCCCCCGTTTTCACTTCTTGGGTGACATCGGACCTCCTGTGTTTCATACAATCTCTCATGAGATCGTAGATCCACTTGTTGGGTACTTCCTCGCTACTTGGGATAGGCTTGAACTTGATCTTGAGTTGATTGCAAATGAAAGATCCCTGTCCCCACCGCACAACGAATTTTGGGGTGCTAGCAGTGGAAGTAGCACTTCTTGCACGGGGCAAGGTCCCTCACTCGGGGCCTCACCCGTGGATATCCGAACAAGAGACTAATCCCTCAGTTCTTCCACAACCAAACCCGGAAAAACCTCCCTCGCTCGGAAAGCACGGGCGATTCCTCCAAGATAAATTTACTCTAACGTAGTCAAGAGCCTTAACTAACTAAACTAATCTGATTGAACCCGTAAGTCCCATAGTCAGATCAAGGAAAAGACTTCTACTTGGATCATAGAGACCAATGCTTTTTTCCTCATTGAGAGGCACAGCCATTGATTCTTTTCCATAGAACAATTTTTATCTGAGATTTACTTCATCTATCGTACCATAACAGAATTGAGTCTCATTTTAGGGATCCATCAGTCCAACCTACCCCCATCCAGTCCCATGGTTTAGCCAACCACCCAACCACTGTAGTGATGGGATCCAATTACGAATTTGGTTAGGTTTTGTCCTGGGTACCAGGGAAAAGAGTTCTTAGGCCCCCTAGTCGGATATTCATGCACACTTAAAACTAGTCACACCACTTACACACCCAATATGAAATTGCCATTTTTCACAAATTCAGCTGTCTTTAAAACAATCTTTTAATGAAACTATAGTATCACTGATCATAATCCTCCAAAATTATCCGGTTAAATCCTAATTTTAAATTTTTCCTTCATCGGTGTACCTATGGCATCATTGGCAACCAGAACGCTCACCACCTGTCCACTCAGGGGCCTTTTCGATAGTTCCTAGCTCATAGTTTCCAGTAATATATTCACTTATAAAAATCAAAATGGAATCTCTGTTGAAGATCAGCAAGATCAACCAACAGATCTATATAAAAGAGCCATGGACTCATCCGTTGAGGACCAGCAAGGTCAATCAACCAGACCCATGCCCGAATTCAGAAAACAACTCTTACTCCTTGTTCCAATATCTTCCATGATGCACGTGTGGGTATCTTTGGTGACCCAGAGCCCGAGCACCATATGGTCAGCACCCTCTAGGATCCTTCGCAGGTCACCTAGCGCTTCACTCATAGGCCGAGAGATGTAATGTGATAACATCTATCTGATTCACATGTCATCACATCTCATTTATTCACATGTCATCACATCTCATTCATTCACATCCCAATTCACATCACATTACATCTTATCCATTCATTCATATCTATCTGATTCACATCACATCTATTCACATCTATTCACATCACATCTCATCACATCTATTCACATCACATCACATCCATCCATCCATTCATTCATTTACATCCCGATTCACATGACATCATATAAAGGTAAAGAGAAAGCGGTTGAGTCCCTTGGTATGCTTGATATTTCTATAGGGTATTCTCTTGTTGATGGAGAGTCTAGTGGCTCCGAGATGAGCTCTAAGACCCCTCTACCCCCTCTCCAGCATTCTGGCATAAAACAGTCCTTTAAGAAAACAGTCCTTTAAGAAAATAGTCCTTTAAGAAAACATGGTTTCTATGAAAGTTTTCAATTTGATTTTCTTTTTAATACAAGAGTATTTCTTGAATCAGTATTCCCAAAACTTCTTGATTGGAATTCTGAATTTCATACCAGAATTCCTTGAATTCTATAACCTTGATCCATAGATCAATTCGAAGGGTCTCAAACTTAGTTTCAGATTTGGCAGGATGTTTTGAGGGTATTTTTCTAATCTGGTCACACCTTCCTTCCTCGAAACTGACAAAAGAGTTTGGTCTGGGTCATAGTCTGATTCAATGTTCGAGTCGGATAAGATTTTTCCTGAACTATCTTTCTCAAAAAGGTTTGATAATTCAATTACTATTTTACTGAATTTCTTTCTTTGAATATTCACTTAATTGATTTCTAAAATATTTACTAATTTCAATGAGGAATAAATTAATCATTTATCTGAATATTTTGATCTCGATAGATTTCCTGGATTTTCTTTTTTCCAATCTGTGTGAATATAAAACGATAGAAATTCCTCTCTTAGAGTATTTAATTATTGATTCATCAAATACTCATAGAATTTAAACAGAGAATTTAAGAGAATTCTAATTTTGATATAAAAATTCTTTATGCATCTATTTATGCATAAAAATCAACTTCAATGGGAATGACACTTTTATATATATAAAAATTCCCTTTATGCATCTTATTTATGCATAAAATCAAATTTAATAGGAATAACACTTTTATAATAAAATAATTTCTTTATGCATCTTTCTATACATAAAATCAAATTTAATAAAAATAACACTTTTGAAATAAAAATAATTCCTTTATGCATCTTTCTATGCATAAAATCAAATTTAATCAGAATAACACTTTTGAAATAAAAATAATTCCTTTACGCATCTTTCTATGCATAAAATCAAATTTAATAAGAATAACACTTTTGAAATAAAAAATAATTCCTTTATGCATCTTTCTACTATTCATAAAATCAAATTTAATAAGAATAACACTTTCAAAATAAAAATAATTCCTTTATGCAACTTTCTATGCATAAAAATTAAATTTAATAAGAATAACACTTTTGAAATAAAAATAATTCCTTTATGCATCTTTCTATGCATAAAATAAAATTTAATAAGAATATTACCTTTGAAATAAAAATAATTCCTTTGTGCATCTTTCTATGCATAGAAATCAAATTTAATAAGATAACACTTTTGTAATAAAAAAATTCCTTCATGCATCTTTCTATGCATAGAAATCAAATTTAATAAGAATAACACTTTTGTAATAAAAACAATTCCTTTATGCATCTTTCTATGCATAAAAATCAAATTTGATAAGAATAACATTTTTGTAATTAAAAAATTCCTTTATGCATCTTTCTATGCATAGAAATTAAATTTAATAAGAATAACAATTTCGTAATTAAAAAAATTCCTTTATGCATCTTTCTATGCATAGAAATCAAATTTAATAATTAATATCAGTGATATCCATGCATATTCATAGGTGAATATGTACATGGAGTAATTAGAATATTTCTTTAAGATGCAAAAATGGTGGGAATTACTCTTTTGGAATAACATAAAAATTAACTTTCTTTTTCACAAAATTTTGGAAAAATTTTGCCATAACCTCCTTTGTATGGCTGACCATTTCTCATTTTTATCTTTCTTTATTTAACTTAATTAACCCAATTTAGAATTATAGAACTCTAATCTACACAATTTTCTAAATTCAAGAGAGTAAACAATAAGAAGAGTTTAATTAATCACTTAGTTAATCTTTCTAGGATTAAGAAAGGTTGGAATGTAAAGAAGAGAAGGGGGTGGCCTTTTCATCAAAGGCATAGCATTTGAATTTAATTCAATCATTTGTAAAACATAAAAATCAAGAAAACCATAGATTTTTCATTAAAATTTATAAACAAAGTAAGAAAATTAGCTTACATGGAGCTTGTAAGCTCTCCTTTGGCTTGGCAGATTGAGGGTTCTACTCTTGTTTGAAGCAAGAGTGACCACCAATTCACTTTGGAGAGGATTAGGCCAAAAACAATTGAATTGTTAAAAAATTCAATGTAGATGGCTCAGGATAGGAGTAGAGTAACAACACATAAAACACCATTAAGCTTTTACAAAGGGGGAGGCTTCTATTTATAGGAAAAAGTGAGCCTCTAACCAAGCAAACTGATTCTAGAATTTTCCATATGAGTTTGGTCAATTTTTGACCATTTTTGGGTCAGTTCAGCTTACTTTTTGGATCTAGTTTTGAAAAAGGAGAGAGAGGAGATGAAAATATCTCATTTTATTGATTAAAAATTGGGGGTAATGATGAGAAAAAGGCGCCTACTTCAAAAGTAATTAGAGGTTCTTACACCTGCACACCTCAAAAGCTGGAGAGAGGAATCTTACAGCAAATCATTGTTTTCTTCTCTGATGGAAGGTGGAGGAATCTGGTTAAAGTGTCATGGGCAAATACTATTGTGCATAGTTCTCTCACATGACTGCACATCTCCTGACCAACATCATCAAGTACCACCTTCCCTTCTTGCACCATGTAAAGATATTAATCTGCATTAGGAAGAGGGATACTACCAAAACATCGACTAGATCGACGTGATGAGATGGGGGTGTCAGCCACACTTTGTATGGGTGGACTCTCTTGTGGAGGGGTAAATGCATCTGAGGCACTACCACCACCACTACCCCTACGACGCGTACCACGATTGCGATTGGATGAATGCCCCGAGGGTGGGGCGGTTTGAGTAGGGTGTGGTATGGGTGTAGGTGTGACGTGGTGGTGGTTGATGATGGGCCTGCCATGGCTAAAATAGGCTCTAGCTATGGCTGCTTGCTTGGGGGTGGCTTATGCAATGAAAGCCCGAAATTGGTCAAGGCTCATGATGCATGGAGTAGGTGGGACAGTTGGTTGGGGGGTAATGCCGGGGGTGATTTCTGGGTTATATGTATGGTTCTCCATCTGCATATGTGTATGGATATGGTGGATATGCAAGTTATGATTAGGAATAATCAACACACTAATTAGCACACTAATCAACTTCATTTTAAAAGAATAAAATGAAAATAATATGAAGAGATTAAGGAGAGAAAAAAGGGGGCTTACCTTTGAGAGATTAGGGATAGATAGTAGTGATTTATAACCTCCAAAAAAAACCAAAAAATAAAAATTAGAACACAAAAAAACCTACAAAAATAAGAAAACATGAAAGCAAGAAAGGGGGAAACATAGGAGAGTGCAGAGATGCAGCAGAGAGAGAGAGAGAGAGAGAGAGAGAGAGAGAGAGAGAGAGAGAGAGAGAGAGGGGAAAACCAAAAGCTCACCGGGGATTGAAAAAACCCGTTTAATAAAAAACCTTAAAAAAAAGAGATTAGAACATTTAATTTGCCAAAAATTAGGAAGAAAGCAAGATGCTAGAGTAGGAGAGTGTAAGGATGTAAGAGAGAGAGAGAGAGAGAGAGAGAGAGAGAGAGAGAGAGAGAGAGAGAGAGAGAGAGAGAGAGAGAGAGAGGACATGCAAATAGGGGGGGATGGAGATTTACTCACTGTGCATAAGAGAAGGGAAGCCAAAAACGAGTAAAACAGAGTCCGCGTTTCTGCTCTGTTATTTTTTCCAATATTGGAGATTTTGTCGTAAAGCGTAGGTATAGACGGTACTAAAAATGTCAGAATATGCGTTAGAATACGTGTCTAGATTATTATTGATGTTATTTTTGACTATTTTTCGGATGACGAAAGATTATTATATTCTAAAAATGTATATAAGCCTTGAAATTTCATGCCTCGACATATTCTCCATTAGAATTTAAAAGTTTGGTCGACTGGACTATGGCCTGATATATAAAGGGCCATTCTTCCTCTCCCCAGAAACATAAATTTACAATCATGTATGGTGTTAACACTACAAACATGGGGGACACCCAAACGTAGAGGAGAAAACCTTGTGCCCTTGCAATCGGTGCAAGTACCAAATCTCTCAACGATGAATTTGCAATGACCACGTAAAGAAAAACAGTACATTTCCACAGTTGAGCATCTAAATGCATTACTTGGGGTTGCGAATGTGTCTCCTCAAAATGAGCAACAGATTGATTATTTGGACCTTAAACTCGAGAGGAGTACTAGATAGATAATGACACAACCAAGTACTTAGCAGCCTCATGGTGAAGAAGAAACTATGGTGGACTCTCTGACGTATTTGGAGCAAGACATGGATGACATGATAGATGCCCTACATGACACAGGGAATATCGAGCAAGAAACAACACAGGGGATATCGAGCGAGAAACAACACAGGAGATAGGCGGTGTCTATCGACATATGGAGCAGGCCTCAAGAGGAGCAATAGCTGTGTAGGCTGGCTCGTACGCCTCTGTATGATGGTGCATGTATATTTGTTTTGTGTACATGCCTCACAATGCTAAACTTGTAATCAACATTTGGATGGTCCAATACTAGTGTATCAAAACTTTTTGCATAAGTACTTATCACTCTTTCCATTTTTAATCTCTCTTTTACCTTTTTTAAATCATCGTTGTCAATATGATAGGTCATTTGAGAGATCAAATATTGTCGAAAGGCAACGAGATGCCTGTGGACCGTACGCGTGGAAAATCCATATTACAATCCATTGGTATGGACTACGATTCCTACCATGCTTGTACAAATGATTGTGTTCTTTATCGGTGCCGCACGAGCATACAAGCATTCCACAATGTCCACAGTATGGAGAATCCAGATATAAGAAAGATGTCCAAGGAGAAATGGTTCCTACAAAAGTACTCATGCATTTCCTTATCATTCCACGAATTCAAACCATGTTCAAGTGTAAATCCATGGCGTTTATGATGTCTTGGCATCGAACCACTAGATTCACGGATGATGTTATCCGTGTTCTCGGCGCTGATTGCCCTGCATGGAGACACATTGAAGAGAAGTGGCCAGACTTTAATGAGGAACCTTGTAATATTTACCCCGGGCTAGCTATGGATGGTGGGAACCCGTTTGGTCTTAAAAGTTCAACATGGAGCACATGGCCAGTTTATCTTGTGAACTACAATCTTCCATCATATTTAGCAATAAAGAAGGGACATCTTTTTCTCTCATTAATAGTCCTTAGGAAGTACAAGGTGGCCAACATGGATGTGTAATTAGCCCCAGTAATAGAGGAGCTACAAAGTTTTGTTGAGATATCGAGCTCGTCTAGTGAGGCGGTGGCCACTGATGACCCGCCTGGGGGATAGGCCCCACACTTACACCACTGGCATGGTTGGTGAGATCTTGGGTGATATGCGGCCAGTGGGATGACAGGCTGTGTGACAGCCATTCTAGAGACTGGCATAGTTATAGCGCCAGCTCATTTAGTCGGGTTCACACTATAGAGAACCCGTGTATGTATTGGTTGAGTACCTTTCATATTATTGTGTACTCTTATCTTTGTATATGGAGTGTTGAGTGTTGAGTAGAGAAGAAGAAGATTTTCAGCCTCTCACCTTGTGTGTTCTCTATTAGGGTTTTGTGAGTGTGTGTGTGTGCTTGCAAGAGCTCAAGCTCTCTTCCCCCCTGCATCTTTTCATGGTATCAGAGCCTGGTTCGTGCTAAGGGCTGAGTTGCAAGCAAGAGAACCACAGGAAGCGGTACGAGGGTAAGAGCTTCAACTACTCTTCCCTATTGTGTTGGTGACTACACCCTTGTCGGGAGCTCTACGGGAGGCACCGACAAACGATCTCCGATTGAGGAGCTTTCTTCGCGGGAGTGAAGCTATAGGGCAACTATACAGTCCTTTGGACTCCAATTTTGGGCCGAAAACACGTTTCGGGCGCGTCTGGACCTCCGTTTTTCAGAAAGCAGGCGATTTCGAGCACTGCGGGTAAGTCATCGATTCTCTGCAGAACTCTGTTTTAAGAACTGCAGGAAGACAGATTGACTGTGCAGACACTGTGGGTGCTGCAAAGAGGTCTACAGTTGCCATTGGGTGTATGTATGCACATTGAAGTCACTGGTTGTGACATTTGAGAGTACTACAGTACCGCTGTGCAGAAAATACAGCATTTGTGCAGGAAAAACCAGAGTGCAGTTTCTGGTGAAATTGTGTGTTTGGCAAGATGTCAAATGATGGGATAACTCAGATTGTGGCTGAGAAGCTGGATAAGAATAACTTCCATGCTTGGAGGTTCAGGTTGACGAATTTCCTTATGGGAAAAGGCTATTGGGACTACATAGAAGGTGAGCATGAAGAGGCACCGGAGATACCGGATATAAATCCGACTGCTGCAGATGTGAAAGAGTTTAAAGACTGGAACCAAGGAGCGAGGAAAGTCATGTATTGGCTCTCCATTAGTATACAGGACACCATGATTGGGCATATTCAGGATGCCAAGTCCCCCAAGGAGGCGTGGGACACCTTGGTAAAGCTCTATGAAACAAATACCAAGGCACGCAAGATACAGTTGAAGAATGAGCTTCATACTGTGGAGAAAAAGAGCATGTCTGTGAATGACTATGCATTGAAGATAAAGGGTATTGTGGAATCCCTTGCATCTATTGGTGTGTCAGTAGATGATGATGACAAGGTGGAAGTCTGTCTACGTGGTCTCGGGCCACAATACAAGGCGTTCAAGACGTCTATTCAGACTCGGGAAAACATTCCCAACTTTACAGATTTGGTGTCTATGCTGATTATCGAAGAGAAGAGCTTGGGTGAAGACCAACAGTCTTCACAAAGCAAAAACAGTTCAGAGCAACAGGCCTTCTACACGAGTTCAGGAAGAGGACGAGGTAGAGGAGGCCGTGGACGCGGTCAAGGAGGTGGCCGAACAGGTAATCAGAATTATGGCCAACAGCAGCAGCAACAACAACAGTCCCAGAATCAACAACAACAACAACAACACACAGGTGGAAGAGGCAAATTCAGAGGCAGGGGGAGTCAAAGAGGCCGTGGAAATTGGCAAAGGCAATATAATGATGCACGTGAATGCTACTATTGTGGTAAGCCAGGACATGTGCAGTCAGAATGTTATAAGAAGCAGGCTGACATGCAAAATGGGAAAGTGCAGCAAAACAACTATGCATCCTCAAGCAAAAATAATGAGGACAATGAAAGGTTGTTTGTTATGCAGCATGTTGTGAATGCCATGTCTGAAAATGTTGATGCAGCACAAAAAGATAATGTATGGTATGTGGATTCAGGCGCTTCGAACCACATGACGAGTCATGGGGAGTGGTTCAAGGAGATGAAAAACCCGGAAAGACCAGGTTTTGTGGAAACAGGGGATGACACTGCTCATCCAATTGCCCACGTTGGAGATGTGCCATTGTCTATGCAGGATGGCAAAGTGAAGTACCTTGTAGATGTACTTCATGTACCGAACATAACAAAGAATCTGGTTTCAGTTGGCCAGATGATTGAGCAGGGTTTGCAGGTTAGGTTTAACCCTGATGGGTGTTATGTTGAAGATTTTAAAGACAAGTGCAGGTTGGTTGCAAAAGGCAACAGAGTGGGCAGAATGTTTACGTTGAATGTAGACATGCCTGAAATGAGTGCTGCGATGTTTGCAAATGGTCCAGGAGTTGTTGCAGACACAGACATGTGGCATAAAAGAATTGGACATGTAAATGTTCAAAGATTGAAGTCTATGCAGACAAAAGGAATCGTGACAGGGCTGCCAAAATTTAAGGTGGAAGGTATGCAAAAAATATGTGAAGCATGCCAATTTGGGAAGCAAACAAAGCATGTGTTTCCACGTAACAGATATGTGAGCAGAAATGCACTAGATGTTATGCATTCAGATGTATGGGGTCCTACGAAGACCGTGTCTATGGGAGGCTGCAGGTACTATGTCACTTTCATTGATGACCACACAAGAAAAGTGTGGGTATATTTCATGAAGGAGAAGAGTGAGGTGTTCACTCACTTTCAGAATTTCAGAGTTTTGGTTGAAAAGCAAACAGGGAAATATGTAAAGTGCCTAAGGTCAGATGGAGGGGGAGAGTACTTCTCCAATGAGTTCTCTGAATTTTTGAAGAAGAATGGAATTCGGAGACAGTATACATGCAGATACACTCCGCAGCAAAATGGCGTTGCTGAGCGGAAAAACAGGCACATTGCTGAGATTGCGCGGGCATTGATGGAAGAGAAAAATATGCCGCATAGCTATTGGGCTGAGGCTGTTTCTACAGCAGTATACATCATGAACAGGACTCCAACTGCAGCCATACATGATGTAACTCCAGAGGAGAGGTTTACTGGCAGAAAACCAGATTTGTCTCATCTGAAAGTCTTTGGATGCATTGCATATGTGCATGTGCCAGATGAGCTGAGAACTAAACTGGATCCGAAAGCTGAAAAATGTGTGTTTATTGGATATTCCCTTGAGCAAAAGGGATACAGGTGTTATAACCCTGCTACACGTGAGTTGAGGGTAAGCAGGGATGTTGTCTTTGATGAGATGAGCAGCTGGTATGCTGCCGAAAAAGAAGCTATTGGGGCTGATGTGAGTGGAAGTGTGGTTGCACAGAATGCAGGTCAGCAATCACAGTCTGATGGAGAGTCTAGTGGCTCAGATATGAGTCTTGATGAGGAGCTTGGAATCCCAGCTATGAGAACACCTGGTGTAAAGAAGGCTATGGAAGCCATGAATGAAAAGCTGCGAAGATCAGGGAGAGTGAAGAACCCTGTGCAGAGATTTACATATGATGGTTATGTGGCACATCACTATGCGTATATGGCAAAGGTTGTGCAGGTTGTTGAGCCCACATGCATTGATGAGGCTGTTGGAAATGTGCATTGGGAGAAAGCTATGGATGAGGAGATGGATGCACTATATGGAAATGAAACTTGGGATTTAGTGTAATTGCCAGAAGGCAAGAAAGCCATTGGATGCAAGTGGGTGTACAAAGTTAAACATAACAGTGATGGAAGCATAAACAGGTACAAGGCTAGATTGGTAGCCAAAGGATATGCGCAGACATATGGGATTGATTATGAGGAAACTTTCAGCCCAGTTGCCAAGATGGCAACGGTGAGAGTTGTGATAGCAGTGGCTGCGTCAAAGCAATGGTCTTTACATCAGATGGATGTAAAGAATGCATTCTTGCATGGGGATTTGCAAGAAGAGGTGTATATGTTGCAGCCACCTGGATATGAGGATGTGGGTCACCCCGAGCATGTTTGCAGGTTGAAGAAAGCCTTGTATGGCTTAAAGCAAGCACCAAGAGCATGGTCTGACAAGATTTCTGAATATCTTGTCACTATTGGCTTTCATGTAGCCAATGCAGATTTTTCATTGTATGTGAGACATGGTGATAGAGGAGTTGTGCTTGTTGTCATCTATGTAGATGACTTGATCATTACGGGGGACCATGATGCAGAGATCTTTGATGTAAAGATCTTGCTTGGACAGAAGTTCGAGATGAAGGATCTCGGGGAGCTCAGATATTTCTTGGGCATTGAGGTGATTAGGTCACCACATGGTATTGGATTACTGCAGAGACAGTATGGCTTGGACATGTTGTCCAAGTATGGTATGACAGGCTGTAAGCCTATTTCTGTGCCATTGGATCAGAATGGCAAGTTGAGTGCAGATTCAGGAGAGATCTTGGAGGATCCTACTATGTACAGGAGCATAGTAGGAAGTTTGATCTACATGACGATCACCAGACCAGATTTGAGCTATGCTGTTGGGTTGGTCAGTCAGTTTATGCAGGTTCCACGGAAACCGCATTTGGATGCTGTGAGACGCATACTGAGGTATGTGAAGTCTACTTTACATTGTGGACTATTCTATGAGATTGGGACAGAGATATGTGTACATGGGTACACAGATGCTGATTGGGCTGGTAGTATCTCAGACAGAAGATCTACCAGTGGATTCATGTTTTCTTTGGGAAGTGCTGCTGTGGCTTGGAGCAGCAAGAAGCAGCCTACGGTTGCTCTATCGAGTACGGAGGCCGAGTACAGAGGAGCTGCTATGGCAGCATGTGAGGTAGCTTGGTTGAGAAAGCTACTTGCAGATTTGGGTCTATCAGTGGATAGACAAGTTGTCATTTTCTATGACAACATTAGTAGTATACAGTTGGCTAGGAACCCAGTCTTTCATGCTCGTACGAAGCACATAGAGGTCCACTACCACTTCGTCAGAGAGAAGGTCTTGGCAGGAGACCTTGACCTTGTTTATGTCAGCACAGAGGATCAGGTAGCTGACATCTTCACCAAAGCATTGGGTACAAAGAAGCTCCGCAGATTCAGGGCTTCGCTTGGTGTACATGAGATGGAGTTGAGCTCGAGGGGGAGTGTTGAGATATCGAGCTCGTCTAGTGAGGCGGTGGCCACTGATGACCCGCCTGGGGGATAGGCCCCACACTTACACCACTGGCATGGTTGGTGAGATCTTGGGTGATATGCGGCCAGTGGGATGACAGGCTGTGTGACAGCCATTCTAGAGACTGGCATAGTTATAGCGCCAGCTCATTTAGTCGGGTTCACACTATAGAGAACCCGTGTATGTATTGGTTGAGTACCTTTCATATTATTGTGTACTCTTATCTTTGTATATGGAGTGTTGAGTGTTGAGTAGAGAAGAAGAAGATTTTCAGCCTCTCACCTTGTGTGTTCTCTATTAGGGTTTTGTGAGTGTGTGTGTGTGCTTGCAAGAGCTCAAGCTCTCTTCCCCCCTGCATCTTTTCAAGTTTGTGGGAAGGAATTGATGTTCATGGCATGTCAAAGAGGTATGGACAAAGGGAGTTCTCATTATGAGGAATACTAATGTGGACTATGCATGGCCAGGTTGCAGAGAATGCAGTGGTAAGCTATTTTGTTATTATGTGATAACTATTGATATATACGTGGATGGTTGTGTAATATTATTTGTTTTAATATAGGACTATCAATCTCTGGATATAATGCATGCCCTTTGTGTGGACCTAGACTAGAGTCTAGTCATTCAAGAGGCTTGAGAAAGACAGTGTATGTGGGTCACAAAGAAGTATCTACCAAAGGACCATGAGCTACATGAGGGCTATTTGGGTCGATCTCCTCCTACACTAAAGGTAAGCAATTGGAAGAGATCATGGGAAGACAACGAAGGGTATCCAGCCCCTACAATGAAGTGGCTATCTATATTCTATCGACACTACCATATTGGGAAGGTCTTCTAATTAACCATTTGCTTGACCCTATACATATTTTTAAAAATATAGCCGTAGTGCTTTGGAAGACTATTAATGGGGTCACACAGAGTAAGTGCCAAAGGGAGGATTTACAAATAAGTGATCGTATGCAACACTTATGGCCCAAGTGATGGTAAGTTACTATTACCTAAAGCTCCTTGGGTATTGACAAAAGACAATAAAGCTCAAGTTAGTAAAGTGAATTTCGGAGTTTCGTACTCTGATTGGATGTATGCACTGCCCTAAAGGGGGCATTTACAAAGCATAACAAGCTCTCCGGATTAAAATCACATGACTGGCACAAGTTCTTGCAATTTGTCTTACCTGTGGCCATCAAAGGTTGCCTCACCGACAACATAAGGGATATAATACACAAGATTGGCACTGTGGTCCGTTGGATTTCATTGAAGGAGATAAGAAAAGGCACTTTTGAAGTAGCCCACTTAAATGCCATAGAAGCAATTACATTAGTGGAGAAGTTTCTCCCGACCAATAACCATACAAATGCATCTTCTAGTTCATGTTGTGGATGCGGGTGCTGGTAGGGATCATCCATTCACATTGGATGTTCTTTTTGGAGAGGTTCATGATGAAGACGCTAAAAGGGTTTGTTTGTCAAAGAGCTCACCTAACGGAAGTATGGTAATGGGATGGCTTGTGCAAGAGTCCCTCATGTACATCATAAAGCTTCTTAGTACCGTAGACCCTGAAATGCCTAAGCTGTGGTCAACGGAAGAGGATGATAGGGTAGTTGGAGAATAGCCACAAGGACAAGGGATTGAGAGAATGGATGTGGCCTTACGAGATAAGATCAATAAATTTTACATCTTAAACTCAAAGAGTATGAAAAAGTGGATTGAACGGTATGGAGAGGCCAAGAACGAAAGGAATCGAGCTCGTCAAGCTACAGCTCACCAACCATACTCTTCATCACTTGCTATACTTCCAGAATTTCCATCAACATCCAAGATATCATAAAGGTTGGCTTTAGAAAGTTTTATATGTTTATCTTTGATGTTAAGTGGTTCAAGGTAGTCAACAGGAGCACATGCAACCATATGAAGAGACAAATCCGGATTAGTTCAAGTGGACTCCACAAAGATATGGACAGACCAAAAAGACACATTTGTACTACTAGAGCATTGTGAGCAGATAATCTTTAAGGATAACACAAGAGATCTAAGATGGTGGTTTGTAATCCAAGTGGTACCATGAAATAAACAAATATATGAAAACGTGGAAATAGACGGAGATGAAGTAGAGATTGGTGTGGGCGAGCAAGATCAAGTGCCACTACATGTCAAAGTACACCAAGAGCAAGGGCTAGACGAAGGTATACAATCAGACACAAGAAATGTTTGACATAGTAGAAGGTGATCTTGATGAAGAGCCAGAAACAAATGAGGAACCAGAGCCAGAGCTAGAAGATTTAGTGGCCGACATAGATGCATCATCTATTCCCACGTGATTTAAAGATGGAGGGATTTTCCTTGAAATAGATATTTTTGGAGCTAATAATCAACTTTTATTTTGTAAACATGCAAATATTCTCACATGTTATGATTTTATGGTAATGTATTTATTAGTTTCATTTAATTTTACAAGTATTTTAATATACTAAAAGTGAAAAATAAACATATATATTGGTAATGATACAAACAAGGTAAAAAATAAAAAATTAAAATTTTGACTTATATTGCGACGTGTATAGCGACGTTATTTCCAATCTTTATATTGTGTTATTTCTAATGTTAATAAAGACACTTTTATAGATGCTTATTTTGATGCCACGACAAGCGTCAGAAGACGTCGTCACTCAGAACATAGGCATCGTGTAGTAGTGGAGCAGTAGAGAATCCGTGGTGGAGTAAATCACCAAGTTAGTGCAGAGTGCACAAGAGGGATGGTGTGGATAATGCAAGAAAGCCTGCTCCTAGGAGAGAATTCTAAGGAGAATCTAGACATGACAAGCTTGGTCAAGAAAAGGGAAGAAATTATAGCAAGAAAGAAGCTGGTATGCAATGGTAGAGCAACCAAGGAAAGGATGCTGAAGTGCCAACAACAACTAGAGCCAATTACATCCTAGAGCAGCAAAAGTTTCACAATAAAGAAAATGGAAGGAAATCCAGATAGGAAAACTAACAAGGGAAAGTTAGGATAAGGAAAGGGAAGCAAAGGAGGAGGAAGGAAGAATGTACAAAGACCAAGGTATGCCCACCAACAAGGAGAAAATTGTTGAAATATACAAGTGAATGGGTGTGTGTGTGCGAGAACAAGCCCTTAGCAAGAGGCTGCAAAAGAGAGTCTATAAATGAGTGAGTAGCAGTGAAAAGGTGAGAGGTATCTATTGGGAGAGAATAAAGGGTAGCATGAGAAGTTCTAGGATGTGTGGAGATATTCTGGGAAAAGTGAAGAGGTGGAGAGAATCAAGCAAAAGAGGTGGAGTGAATCAAGGAGAGATCAGTGGGATTAGATGCTTGGCATCTTGTGGATGTAAACTCTATAAATTGAGGCATTGGCCTAATGAGTATTTGCTGGTTTTTGAGTATCCATGCCTACATTGAGCTATCAATTAATTGCTCACTAATCAAGGAGAGATCAGTGGGATTAGATGCTTGGCATCTTGTGGATGTAAACTCTATAAATTGAGGCATTGGCCTAATGAGTATTTGATGGTTTTTGAGTATCCATGCCTACATTAAGCTATCAGTTAATTGCTCACTAATCTTATCTTAATCATTATCTAATCACTTTGCTAATGATGTTGATTCTTGCATTTGATCCACCATAGCTCATCACTTTGCTTGCATTTTAACATGGTATCCGAGCCTAGCTTAGGATCCATCCAATTTATGAGCTTATTATCTTGCTAATTTAACATGGTATCCGAGCCTAGCTTAGGATCCATCCAATTTATGAGCTTATTATCTTGCTAATTATCTTATTAATTAGGATTAAGAGATAATCACTTTTTTAATCTTTTTCAACAAGCTCTCCGCACCCCCAGACCTATTGTCACTATTTGAGGTGGATATAGAAAGGATTGTACAAATATATGATCCAAAAGTCCTGGTGGCTCACCCTGAAATGCTACTAAATGAAGAAAATGCAAAGCAAGATGATTGAAGGCACTCAAGACAGTGTGGAAAAGTTGCAAGCTAACCCGGAAAAAGCTATGATGGCTCTCAAGCAAGAGGAAGCCCAGCTAGGAAGCAGAACATCAGAGTCTACGAAAAGTCTATGATGGCTCTCAAGTAAGATGAGGCCCAACTTAGGAAGTGAAATATCAGAGTCTAGGAAGATAAGCTTGAAGAAGTAAACCTGGGGCCCAAAATAGTCAGAGTTAGTGCCAAACTGAATCAAGAATTCAGAGGAAGATTCCTGGAACTGCTAAAATCCTACAAAGATGTGTTGTCTTGGAACTACTCCGACATCATGAAGGGGATTGATCCTAGCTTCTACCACCATAAGATCAACCTAAAAGAGGATGAAATTCTTATCAAGGTAGAAAAAATATAGAATGAACCCCAACTATGCCAAACAGGTAAAGGAGGAGATTGATAAGTTGTTGAGAGTAGGGGTCATCTATCCAAGATAGGGGCGGAATGGCTTTCACCAATAGTCATCATCCCAAAGAAGAATGGTAAGCTGAGGTTCTATATTGACTCTGCAAAGCTAAATTCTTCCACCATATCAGATCCGTTCCCGCTACCATTCATAGATTCCCTCCGCTAGACATGGTAGGTGGGCATGAGACCTATTCCTTCCTGGATGGGTTTAGTGGGTACAACCAGGTATGGACGGCCCTAATGATAAAGAAAAAAAAAGCCTTCTTAACATAATAGGGGGCATTTGCCTCTAATGTAACACCTTTTGGGCTGAAGAATGCTCTAGCCACATTCCAAAGGATGGTTTAAACATGAAATATGCTATGAATATTTAACCACCTTTATGAGAGTCTTCGTTGGGATGATTTCAGTGTGTTTAGAAAGAAAGAAGACCACATAACACATCTCACGATGTGCTTGGAGAATTGTAGGAAAGCAACTGAGCCTTAATCCAACGAAGTGCACCTTTGTTGTAATAACAAGTGGATCTCTCTTAGGGCACATAGTATTTGCTATTGCAGAAGGGCTAGCGGCCAAGGTCAAAATTATTGTAAAGCTGTAGCTGCCCAAGAATGTCAAAGAACTTGCCAGATTCCTAGGACTTATCAAGTGGCATAGTAGATTCATGAGGTTCTTGGAGAATATGGCAGTACCTCTGTACAACCTGAGGGTGAAAGATGAAGCATATATCTGGTTAGGATCATGTTAGGAGGAATTCTGAAATCTCACCTAGATAATGTCATCAGCACCCATTCTCCAACAGTGGAACTATGATCTAGTATTTCATATATTTGTTGATGCCTCTGATTTTGCCATTGATGGTGGTGCTTTGATGCAGAAATCGCTATAAGAAGGCTGCTGGTTCAAACCAACTTACCATGCAAGCAAGAGGCTGTCTAAGCTAGAAAAGAACTACTCTACCACACAGAAAAAGAGTCATTGGGGATGGTCTACTCGATCAAGAAGTTCATGCACTATCTGTTGGGAAAGGTGTTTGAATTTTATGTAGATCACAAATCACTCTTGTACCTAGTGAACAAATCAAACCTGGCAGGAAAATTAACAAGGTGGATGCTTTTGTTTACAAGAGTTCAAGTTCACCATAAGGCACACCCTCAAAAAAAAGCTCGCAGTGGAAGATTTCGTGTCAAGAGAATATCCAGAGGGGGTGGAAGATGATTTCGTGTCAAGAGAATATCTAGAGGGGGTGGAAGATGATTTCTTGGATGTGCAGGTCTTCCTCCATAGATGGAGAAAAAACCAACTGGTATGATGAGATGCTGCAATTCTTGTCAAACTTGTCCTTTTCAGAGTACATGTCTAGAGATCAAAGGAAAAAGCTGACTCTTCGGAGAAAGTCATTCATGGTGGTGGCAGGACAGCTCTCCAAGATGGGCATTGATCAAATACTAAGAAGATGCATCCCCCCCAACATGAACAACAGACTATCCTGGCAGAAGTGCACCAAGGAATAAGTGGAGGGAACTTTTCTAGAGAAGTCACGGGTAGAAAGTGTTCCAGGTAGGATTGTGGTGTGGCCAACTGTATTAAAAGACACACAGAAGTTTGCAAAGGCGTGTGATATGTGCCAGAGACTGGGGCAGCCGAATGATGCAGAGACAGAATACCTTTCAACCCAATATTATCCCTAGAGTTGTTCCAAAAGTGGGGTCTGGACTTTGTTGTCCCATTCAAGCTAGCAGCTCAGCGCAAATAGGAAATAAATACATTCTGGTGACTACGGATTACTGCAGAAAATGGGTAGAAGCCAAGGCCCAGAGAGATTGGAAGGCATTTTCAATATAGCAAAGTTTCTTTATAAAACTATCATGACAAGATTCAATAGAGATAGTCAGTGACTAATGGAGCCACTTCCTCAATGAAGTGATTAAGAAGCTGACAAAGCAATATATGATAATACATAAGAAGTCAACAGTCTTACTACCTGTTGTACGCAAACGGGCAAGTATAATCCACCAATAAAATCTTGAAGGGAATCCTAGTCAAGATAGTGAATGAGAATAGGATTGATTAGGAAATAAAGTTACACTCAACATTATGGGCGTTCCAAATAGCTTACAAACATGTAATAGGACTTATGCCTTTTAGTATGGTATATGGATTGGAAGCAGTAGTGCCCATGGAGTTCTCCTCACACATAGCCTCAGGATAGCAGTATTAGAATATTTTCTCTAGAAGAATCTCAGAGGTGTAGAGGATGAAAAGATGCAGGGGGGAAGAGAGCTTGAGCTCTTGCAAGCACACACACACACTCACAAAACCCTAATAGAGAACACACAAGGTGAGAGGCTGAAAATCTTCTTCTTCTCTACTCAACACTCAACACACCATATACAAGATAAGAGTACACATAATATGAAAGGTACTCAACCAATACATACACGGGTTCTCTATAGTGTGAACCCGACTAAATGAGCTGGCGTTATAACTATGCCAGTCTCTAAAATGGCTGTCACACAGCCTGTCATCCCACTGGCCGCATATCACCCAAGATCTCACCAACCATGCCAGTGGTGTAAGTGTGGGGCCTATCCCCCAGGCGGGTCATCAGTGTCCACCGCCTCACTAGACGAGCTCGATATCTCAACACTCCCCCTCGAGCTCAACTCCATCTCATGTACACCAAGCAAAGCTCTGAATCTGCGGAGCTTCTCTGTACCCAATGCTTTGGTGAAGATGTCAGCTACCTGATCCTCTGTGCTGACATAAACAAGGTCAAGATCTCCTGCCAAGACCTTCTCTCTGACGAAGTGGTAGTGGACCTCTATGTGCTTCGTACGAGCATGAAAGACTGGGTTCCTGGCCAACTGTATACTGCTAATGTTGTCACAGAAAATGACAACTTGTCTATCCACTGATAGACCCAAATCTGCAAGTAGCTTTCTCAACCAAGCTACCTCACATGCTGCCATAGCAGCTCCTCTGTACTCGGCCTCTGTACTCGATAGAGCAATCGTAGGTTGCTTCTTGCTGCTCCAAGTCACAGCAGCACTCCCCAAAGAAAACATAAATCCACTAGTAGATCTTCTATCTGAGATACTACCAGCCCAATCAGCATCTGTGTACCCATGTACACATATCTCTGTCCCAGTCTCATAGAATAGTCCACAATGCAAAGTAGACTTCACATACCTCACTATGCATCTCACGGCATCCAAATGCGGTTTCCGTGGAACCTGCATAAACTGACTCACTAACCCAACAGCATAGCTCAAATCTGGTCTGGTGATCGTCATGTCGATCAAACTTCCTACTATGTGTCTGTACATAGTAGGATCCTCCAAGATCTCTCCTGAATCTGCACTCAACTTGTCATTCTGATCCAATGGCACGAAAATAGGCTTACAGCCTTTCATACCATACTTGGACAACATGTCCAAGCCATACTGTCTCTGCAGTAATCCAATACCATGTGGTGACCTAATCACCTCAATGCCCAAGAAATATTTGAGCTCCCCCAGATCCTTCATCTCGAACTTCTGTCTAAGCAAGATCTTTACATCAAAGATCTCTGCATCATGGTCCCCCGTAATGATCAAGTCATCTACATAGATGACAACAAGCACAACCCCTCTATCACCATGTCTCACATACAATGAGAAATATGCATTGGCTACATGAAAGCCAATAGTGACAAGATATTCAGAAATCTTGTCAGACCATGCTCTTGGTGCTTGTTTTAAGCCATACAAGGCTTTCTTCAACCTGCAAACATGCTCGGGGTGACTCACATCCTCATAACCAGGTGGCTGCAACATATACACCTCTTCTTGCAAATCCCCATGCAAGAATGCATTCTTTACATCCATCTGATGTAAAGACCATTGCTTTGACGCAGCCACTGCTATCACAACTCTCACCGTTGCCATCCTGGCAACTGGGCTGAAAGTTTCCTCATAATCAATCCCATATGTCTGCATATATCCTTTGGCTACCAATCTAGCCTTGTACCTGTTTATGCTTCCATCACTGTTATGTTTAACTTTGTACACCCACTTGCATCCAATGGCTTTCTTACCTTCAGGCAATTGCACTAAATCCCAAGTTTCATTTCCATATAGTGCATCCATCTCCTCATCCATGGCTTTCTCCCAATACACATTTCCAACAGCCTCATCAATGCATGTGGGCTCAACAACCTGCACAACCCTTGCCATGTATGCATAGTGATGTGCCACATAACCATCATAGGTAAATCTCTGCACAGGATTTTTCACTCTCCCAGATCTTCGCAGCTTTTCATTCATGGCTTCCATAGCCTTCTTTACACCAGGTGTTCTCATAGCTGGGATCCCAAGCTCCTCATCAAGGCTCATATCTGAGCCACTAGACTCTCCATCAACATGAGAATGCCCTGCAGAAATGTCAGGCATACCAAGGGGCTCAACCACTTTCTCTTTTCCTTTACGTGATGTAGTAATCACATTTGCAAGGCTGGTATTATGACGCAACCTACCACTCCATGGTCTATCAACAGACCCACTAGATGAGTGTTGGAATATGTGATCAATGTTATGGTCTAAGGTTAAGGCACACAATGAAATGTAAAAGGACCATGTAATATGAAGAGAATCTAGGTGAATGAAGGGTAAACCCCCACTTGAGATAGGCGAGTTTCAGAAGATGCTCTGGAGGCTATATTCTAGGGAGCCATGTGGGGGGAGATGGCCTTGGATGCCCTTGATGATATGTAAGCAATGATGTCACTCAACCATGTACACCTTGGCTATAAAATGATGGCCCTCCTAATGAGAAAAACACGAATTTCTATGCTATGTGAAGCTCCTCATTGTTGAAATGTCAAGCTCGTATACACCTGGAGGATAGCACATGGGTGCTGACAGAGTGACAGTATGGTAGATAGATATCATGTGGTGTGTTTATGACTGTGTCCAGCTGGTCATGTGTGGTGTGGACATTACATTAGGTTTACTTTGTAGTGTGGACATAACACTATGTTGTGTTCTCCTTTGTGTGTGTGAGAGATGATGACTATGGCTTCTCTCCTTCTTTATGATTGATGGATATGGATTAGGGTTTGCTTCTCTTGTGTGTGATCCCTCCTGCTTCTGTTTTTTATCATGGTATCAGAGCCTAGAGCTCATTAGTTGTGTTGTGAGAGTGAGTGAGAGAAGAGGGAAGAAGAAGAAAAAGCTGTGAAGGAAGCCATTGGAGCTTGGAGCAAAGGAGAAGCTATGGAGCACACATCGGCATCAAATCTGAGAGCTAAGGACCATTGGTAAGTGTAGCAAGACCCCCTCTGCGGATTGCAGGTATCAAGAGCAAGTGTAAGAGAAGATTAAAGGTGCAAAAGCAAGCAGAAAATTTCTGTTTTAAATTTGAAGCTTTAATGGAAAGCTTATGAAGGAGTGTGTCTTGGCAAATGTATTGGATCAAATGCAAAGCAAACACTGAGGCTCTCATGTATTGTGAATGAACACATGTATTAGCAACTTTGGGGCGAGTCATTGCATGGAAAATTGATGCATTACAGGCAATTTGTGAAGGAAAAAATTCTGGTTTTTTTGGACTCTACAAAAACAGAGAACATATGCCCGGTGGAGGATCGATTGCAGAAGCTAGAGGAAGAATTGAGCCAAACCCTTCAAGCACAAGTTGGTTTAGGTCATTGCTAAGAATCTTATCACCTCAATTGTGAATTTCCCCTCTTCTACAGCCCCCAGGAGCAGGCGGCGCATTCTGGAGCAGTTTCTTGGATAGGTTGAATAGTTCTTGGTCTAATTCACTCATTACTACTCCATTTGATGCCATTCAAATCTTGGGGAGTTGAGAAAAGACATTGCTAAGGCCTTATGATGCTTGGTTGCAGCTCATTTGATGTATTTGGAGCTCATTGAAGTCATTTATCAGAGGAGTGCAGGTTTGCAGAAAGTTTGTCCAGAAACAGAGCATTATTAATCAAGGCATTAATCCTTGTCTATATCAAATTGGCCTAATTCCTTTGGTACAAGTAGAGTCCTATGAGTTGCTAAACGTTTGATTCAAAAAGTTTTGAATTTGGATAAGATTTGAAGGAGATAGAGCACTTTTAGTGAGAGGTGGTACCTGACAGATGCAGAAAAAGGCAAACCAGGGAGCTACAAAAATTGGTGGTTCTCATTCACCTTGAGGAATTTGATCAAACCCTTCTAGGATATGTTGGAGCAATGTGTTGGGAAGCCAATGCAAGTTGAATCATTGAATTTGGACAAGATTTGAAGGATTTAGAGCATAATCTTTGACTGGTTACTGGCGAGAAATTACTGGCGAGAAAAACCAGAAAATTCAACTTTACCCCTTTTCAATTTTGATGATACAAATGAAGTTCTTATGCAACATGAAGTCATTTGTGGTGTGAATGCATATGTATAGCAAATATTGAGCTTGGTTAATAATCATTTGGAGCTTTGGAAAGCATCGGGAAGAGTGTTACATCAGGGTACATCACAGGTATTCAAAATGGGAGATGGCCCAGCACAAATTGTTGGAGAGAAGCTTGACAGAACTAACTTCCAAGTGTGAAAGTTTCGAATGAAGAATTTTTTGAAAGGCAAAGGATTGTTGAGCCTTGTGTCGGATGAAGACCCGGAGCCATTCCTACCTTCTCAACCAAATAATGCTCAGTTATTGGCTCACAAGCAATGGGTAGAGCGGTCTTCGAAAGTGTTGCATTACTTTTCAATATGTGTAACAGATGCCTTGCTTATTCACATCCAAGATGCAGATACACCGAAAGAAGCATGGGGTATATTGTGCCGAATGTATGAGACAAACACCGGTGCAAGGAAGATTCAACTAAAGCAACAGATTCGTAGTGTAACACGAAGGAATAGGAGAATACATGAGTATGTTCAGGAAATCAAGGGTTATGCAGATTCCTTGTCATCAATCCATGCCCCAATGGATGATGATGATTTGGTTGCTCTCACATTGCATGGTTTAGGCAAAGAATACAAATCTTTTGACACTTCCATCTCAGTAAGGTTGGGAGGAATGCCAGACTTTAATGAGCTTGTGTCATTGCTCATTGTGGGAGAATTGAAACTTGGACTTGGTGGTATGAGTCTTACAGGTGGTGCATCCTCATCCAGTAATGATGAGCATGCAAGGAATCAGGCTTTTTACTCATCTAGAGGCTTTCGAGGCAGGGGGAGATTTACCCCTCGAGGCCGTGGAGGACGTGGTTGGAATGACAGGTCTACTCAACCACAATCAAATCAGAATTTTCAGAATTCACAATCATCATTTGGATCACGTGGAGGTCGTGGATTTCAATCCCATAGGGGGAGAGTTGGAACAGGTGCTCGTGGTAGAGGACGATGGCAAGGTCCTCAACAAAATTTGAATGGGATTGAATGTCACTATTGTGGCAAACTTGGACATATGGCAAAAGATTGTTACAAAAAGCAGAATGATGTGAGGAATGGAAGACCACAACATGGAAATTATGCATCTACTAGTAACAATGATGGGAGTTCAAATCATCTTTTTGCAATGAAGCACATTATGGGGACAATGGATTCTCAGAATGCTGGAGATGAGTCATGGTATATGGATTCAGGTGCCTCAAACCACATGACATGTCATGGTGAGTGGTTTGAGAAGATGCAACCATTGGATATAAATGGTTATGCGGTCACAGGAGATGATACTCAACATCTTATAACACATGTTGGCAGTGTGCCTTTGAGGATGCATGATGGAAATGTGAAGAATATGTCAGAAGTGCTATATGTACCATCCATTATTACAAAGAATTTGGCATCAGTAGGCCAAATGGTTGAGCAGGGATTACAAGTAAGATTCAATGAGAATGGCTGTTTTGTGGAAGACTTTAAGCATGGCTGTAGATTGATTGCCAAGGGCAAGAAGGAAGGAAGGTTGTTCAAATTGGATGCAGGCATACCAAAATGGAGCTCAGCCATGTTTTCAAAGAGCAATGGGATTGTGCAAGACATTGACATGTGGCACAAGAGGATTGGACATGTCAATATACAGAGATTAAAGAACATGCAAACAAGAGGCATTGTCAGTGGATTGCCTAGATTCAAATATGATGGACATATGCATGTTTGTGAAGCCTGTCAGTTTGGAAAGCAGGCAAGGTTGAGGTTTCCTAGAGAAGGAAATATGAGTAACAGGCCACTTGAGATAGTACACAGTGATGTATGGGGCCCTGCACAAAATCCATCTATCAAAGGCAGTCTATACTATGTGACATTTATAGATGATTTCAGCAGGGTGACATGGATATACTTTCTGAGAGAGAAGAGTGAAGTGCTGGAAAAATTCATGGATTTCAACGCCCTTGTAGAAAAGCAATATGGCTGTTGGATTAAATGTTTGAGAACAGATGGAGGTGGTGAATACACCTCAAAAGCTTTTGAGCATTTCTTACGGAAGCATGGGATAAGAAGACAGTTGACATGCAGGTATACACCTCAGCAGAATGGTGTGGCTGAGAGAAAGAATCGAGTCATATGTAAAGTGGCAAGGGCAATGCTCAATGAAAAGAGCCTGCCAGATTACTATTGGGCAGAAGCATGTGCTACTGCAGTGTATATCCTGAACAAAACACCTACAGCAGCCATTCATGGAAGCACGCTAGAGATGCGGCTTACAGGTTACAGGCCAGACATTGGACATCTCAAAGTCTTTGGATGCGTAGCTTATGTCCATGTGCCTGATGAAAGAAGACGGAAGTTGGATCCTAAGGCAGAGAAATGTGTATTTGTTGGATATGCACAGGATCGAAAGGCCTACAAATGTTATAACCCTCAAACTAGACAAGTAGTCATCTCACGAGATGTAGTGTTTGATGAGCTTGCTAGTTGGTACAAAGCAAAAGATGAGGGAGTCATTGACTCACTTGAGGCTAATGTGCCTGTGAACTTGCCATCACAAGCAAGTTCTAGTTCTACTACTATGTCTGGGCCAGCAGAAGCTGAGAGTAGCAGTGTACGTCCATGGTCAGGACGTTTGAGGCATGAGAGTGTGAGCACTGGGAGTAGTGCTATGGATAAAGGCAAGAAGAAAGTCGAAGGAATTGGAATCACAAGTTATGAGTCATCTAGTTCTGAGAGTTTGGATGAGGAGCGCGGCATACCTGTTTTACGCACACCTGGTGCTAGGCAGGACAGATATGTGCCACCACATGCTAGAGTTACAGGTGTACAGAGTGACCCGCATGCATTGCGGAGATCCCAGAGAGTCAGATATCCAGTTGAAAGATTGACATATCGAGATTTTGCTATGCACTATGCATACATGACATCTATGGTAAAGCATGTGGAACCTACATGCTATAGGCTATTGGAGAGCATGTATGGGAGAAAGCCATGGATGAAGAGATGGATGCTTTGGACAAAAATGATACATGGAAATTGGCTGAGTTACCTCAAGGAAAGAATGCAATTGGTTGCAAATGGGTGTATAAGGTAAAGTGCAAGTCAGATGGTAGCCTAGAGAGACATAAGGCAAGGCTGGTCGCTAAAGGATATGCACAAACTTATGGTCTTGATTATGATGAAACTTTCAGCCCAGTGGCTAAGATGGCTACAGTGAGGTCTATCATTGCACTAGCAGCACAAAAAGGTTGGGCTTTACATCAAATGGATGTAAAAAAATGCTTTCTTGAATGGTGAACTACAAGAAGAGGTGCTGCCATTGTGTTCCCTTAATCCTTGATTAAGTGCTAGTTAATTACTTTTTTTCTTTACCATTTGGCCTACTGAATGGAAAATTGATGCATTACAGGCAATTTGTGAAGGAAAAAATTCTGGTTTTTTTGGACTCTACAAAAACAGAGAACATATGCCCGGTGGAGGATCGATTTGCAGAAGCTAGAGGAAGAATTGAGCCAAACCCTTCAAGCACAAGTTGGTTTAGGTCATTGCTAAGAATCTTATCACCTCAATTATGAATTGCCCCTCTTCTACAGCCCCCAGGAGCAGGCGGCGCATTCTGGAGCAGTTTCTTGGACAGGTTGAATAGTTCTTGGTCTAATTCACTCATTACTACTCCATTTGATGCCATTCAAAGCTTGGGGAGTTGAGCAAAGACATTGATAAGGCCTTATGATGCTTGGTTGCAGCTCATTTGATGTATTTGGAGCTCATTGAAGTCATTTATCAGAGGTGTGCAGGTTTGCAGAAAGTTTGTCCAGAAACAGAGCATTATTAATCAAGGCATTAATCCTTGTCTATATCAAATTGGCCTAATTCCTTTGGTACAAGTAGAGTCCTATGAGTTGCTAAACGTTTGATTCAAAAAGTTTTGAATTTGGATAAGATTTGAAGGAGATAGAGCACTTTTAGTGAGAGGTGGTACCTGACAGACGCAGAAAAAGGCAAACCAGGGAGCTACAAAAATTGGTGGTTCTCATTCACCTTGAAGAATTTGATCAAACCCTTCTAGGATATGTTGGAGCAATGTGTTGGGAAGCCAGTGCAAGTTGAATCATTGAATTTGGACAAGATTTGAAGGATTTAGAGCATAATCTTTGACTGGTTACTGGCGAGAAAAACCAGAAAATTCAACTTTACCCCTTTTCAATTTTGATGATACAAATGAAGTTCTTATGCAACATGAAGTCATTTGTGGTGTGAATGCATATGTATAGCAAATATTGAGCTTGGTTAATAATCATTTGGAGCTTTGGAAAGCATCGGGAAGAGTGTTACATCAGGGTACATCACAGGTATTCAAAATGGGAGATGGCCCAGCACAAATTGTTGGAGAGAAGCTTGACAGAACTAACTTCCAAGTGTGAAAGTTTCGAATGAAGAATTTTTTGAAAGGCAAAGGATTGTGGAGCCTTGTGTCGGATGAAGACCCGGAGCCATTCCTACCTTCTCAACCAAATAATGCTCAGTTATTGGCTCACAAGCAATGGGTAGAGCGGTCTTCGAAAGTGTTGCATTACTTTTCAATATGTGTAACAGATGCCTTGCTTATTCACATCCAAGATGCAGATACACCGAAAGAAGCATGGGGTATATTGTGCCGAATGTATGAGACAAACACTGGTGCAAGGAAGATTCAACTAAAGCAACAGATTCGTAGTGTAACACGAAGGAATAGGAGTATACATGAGTATGTTCAGGAAATCAAGGGTTATGCAGATTCCTTGTCATCAATCCATGCCCCAATGGATGATGATGATTTGGTTGCTCTCACATTGCGTGGTTTAGGCAAAGAATACAAATCTTTTGACTCTGTTTTTGGGGCAATTTTCCCTCTTTGAATTAATCAGCTCCACTAATCATCATGTACTTGATAGTAATTATCTATTGAGATGACATTCTAATATGCAGATTGAGTTGAATACCTCTTTGTGGAATCATCTAATGAAGCTTATATCAAGAAATCATTGAAACCCAAAAGCAAAATTAGAAAACCTAGGATGAAAATCAAGTCTAGGCCCAGTTATTATTACTATGCAAAGGCTTATGGGTTTGGGGAATTCTTGAGTAATATCATGCATCTATATGGTGAAGGGGGATTCTAGCTTTTAATACTTTGCATTGTTAAATTCCAATCATGGAGTCAACTTACATATCATCCTCTTTCATCAAGAAATTCAACGGTCATGACTTCCACACTTGGCAAGTCAAAATGAGGTTCTTACGAATGAAAGAAGGAGTTTGGGGCATAGTCAATGGTACTATACCTAAACCTGCCACACGAGAAGGAGAAGTCTCTTGGAAAACCAAGGATGAGAAAGCATTAGCTCTCATTGCCCTTGGAGTTGAAGATAGTTATATACATTACATTGGTAATGGAACATCTTCACAAATTGCTTGGAATTCATTGGATAAGTCCTTTGGTGCTCAAGGCCTCCACAGCAAAATCAGTCTCAAAGTAGACTTTTACAGTCTAGAGTTCAAGGTTGATGAGACACTTGCGTCTCACATCAACACCATGAAGAGCTTGATGGCCCAGCTCGAAGCCATCAATGAACCAGTCAAGGAGAGTGATGCCACAGCCATCCTCCTAAATTCAATGCCATCTCATCAAGTTCATCTCACAAGGGACATAGCAACAGAGGAGGTACCATACGAAGGTGGCTAGAATAGGCCATAAGGAATTTGAATGGGAGGATCGAGACTTAGAGGCAATATGGACACACAATTTTTTTGAACAACAAACTGTGGGCTTTGCTTCTACTAGCGCATGGGTTCCTGTGATTACGAGGTGTTGGGGTGGTGGCCAATCAGCCCGCCAGATCACCACCCAAATTGACCTCCGTTGTGCAACAAACTGAGCCTTCTTGTTTTGTAACAACTTGCACAATTTTTTGAAGAACGAGTAGTACCCGTGTAGTGGTAAAGGAAAAGGGAAATTAGTCAGATAAGGGGGATATAGAAGGTTAAGAAAGATTTGGTCTACTCGACTGAGATTGTAGGGAGGAGGAAGAAGTGCATTCTTATTTGGATAGTCCAAGACTCATGTCGGGTCTATTTGGGACCAAAGGAGAGGAATAATACTGAATAGAACGATGTCTGGAGAGTTAAGCGAGCAGTTCAAGAGTAGAGCTCTTTCTAAGACATTGTTATTAGAGTTAAGCGAGCAGTTCAAGAGTAGAGCTCTTTCTAAGACATTGTAAGACATTGTATTGTATTGTTATTACTCAAGAATGACACATGGGTTGGTCCTCGCCTTATTGGTCTTTGTCTTGCTTCTATTCATTCTGCATATCTCTATCTATTCAATATTCAATCTTGTATCAAGTGTAGTCTTGTTTGGATGTAGATCACTATTTGGATTCAGCATAGACTTACAAACTAACTTGCTTTGCACTCATGATCAATCTCCTCGTGTTCAGGTAGACATGTAGCTCAATGTCCTAGCATTGGCTTATTGCATTGTGTACAAATCCATTAGTCGCTGCTCCTCCGAAGCCAACTAGGTGGTCTTGAACCACGTAAGTGCTGGCGCGGACTCCAACAATAGATGGGAAAACTATCTAGTCTAGACAAACATCATCAAAAGTTTCAAGATACAAGAGAACAAATAAATATTGTTTAAAGAGAACTCCATCCAATTGTGAACATGGTAAAAGTGGATGTTTCACCCGATAGATTGCAAGAAAAGGTCCTAGGAGTGCTGATAGTGACAAGGTCAAAAGGATGAGTGAAGAAAATGGCACAAAAAAGATCTCATCTAGAAAACTAGCCAAAGCTAGGACAATAGGAGATGAGGGTATGTGAATAAGGCACAAAGCTTGTGCATAATACAAAGAATTGGTCTAGAAAATGCAAGAAAACCCACGCCTACAGAGGGTAAACAAACTATTAAAAACTTATTCAAGACCACTTTGGGGCCAAGCTATAGAAAATTTGGATAAGACTACTCCCGTTAATAAAAGAGAAGAAATTTCTAGGCAAGAAGCCACAAGAAGGTAGTAGGAAGGCAATAGTTGGATTAAACGGTGCAAGATGCCAAAAAGTTCCCAAAGTAACCCACATTGACAATAGTTCCCATAGAGAAGTTGTTGGAACTTCAACAAGTGTTGATACTGAAGCACTAACAATTATATTGTGGAAAAATTATAGAATAGCAACATTTTAGTTCTAGAAGTAATAGGTAAGAGGTTGTGTGGTGTCTTGGATGGAGGTCTGGTATTAACATATTAATACTAACCTAGTGAAGAATCTGGGAATCACAAGTCAAGATGGGAGAAACCAACCCCATTCCAAGTCAAGATGGGAGATCAAAGAAGACTCTAATCATGTGCTCTGTATTGGCATGGTGTGGGGGAAGAAATTGAAATAGTAGGATGCACATTCCTTATGATATTCATTGTCCTAAAGAAGACATAAATATCAAGAGCAGCCTATCCCATGCTTTTAGGAAGGCCATGGATCAGGGAGAAAGATAAGGAATGGATTGTATATTGAGGTATGATTCTAAAGAAAATATTGATAAATCTACCAAAGAAAAGAAAGAGAAAGAAAGTGAAGAAGAACCACAAGACATTAGAGGATGGAAAAACAAACTATTCTTACACTCAAACAATTATGAATTAAGAGGGAAAAAGGCACAATGTCAGAGTGCAAGAGGATGATCTTACATATGAAGAGGGAAAAAGGTACAATCTTAGGTTGTAAGAAGATGATTAAGAACCCTATATGGTAAGAGTAAGTGCCAAAGTGAGCTAAAATATGAAAGAAGAATTGTAGGAATTGCTAACTTCATACAAGGATGTGTTTTTCTAACTTCATGCAAGGATGCACTTTTTTTCTTCATACAAGGATACATTTGCTAACTGCATACAAGGATGCATTTTCTAACTTCATACAAGGATGTGTTTGCATGGAGCTACAAATATAAAAGGAAATGACCCAATTTTCTACCATTATAAGACTAATCTTCTACCATTATAAGACTAATCTAAAGGAAGATGAAATTTCCATCAAGCAAAACATGAAGGAAATAATCCAAGATTCTACCTACATAAGACTAATCTAAAGGAAGTTGTAATCCCATCAGGAAAGGTAGATAATACATGGTGAACCCAAACTATGCAAAGCAGGTCAAGGATGAAATAGATAAGTTGTTGAAGGTTGGATTCATCTATCCTATGGATAAAGAAGAATGGCTATAACCAATAGTCATTATCCCAAAGAAGAGAATCTACATAGATTATATGAACCTTAATGTCCATGATGCTGACCTATTCCCCATCCCTTTCAAAGATTCCTTGTTGGATGTAGTGGCAGGATATGAAAGATTCCTTATTGAAGGTTGGATTCATCTATTCTATGGATAAAGTAGAATGGTTATAACCAATCTTCATTGTCCCAAATAAGAGAGGCTACATATATTATAGAAAGATTGATGTAACCACGATGTTGATCCATTCCCTATCCCTTTCAAAGATTCCTTGTCGGATGTAGTATAGCAAGACATGAAATATACTCATTTTTGGATGGATTCATATACTCATCGAGTATAATCAGGTTCAGATGATCATAAAAGATAAAGCAAAAACAACCTTTGTGATCGGGTATAATCAGGTTCAGTTGTATTCATCAGGTATAATGAAGTTCAAATTGTCATAAAAGATAAAGGAAAAAGAATCTTTGTGATAGCATGGGAAGAATTTGCTTTCAATGTGATAACATGGGGAGAATTTGCTTTTAATGTGATGACATTGGGGCTGAAAAATGCACCATGGCCAGAGGATGGTTTAGGAAATCTTCTTCATCATGAGAGTCTTTATGGATGATTTAGTGTGTTTGGGAAAAAATCAGATCACATGAATTACCTTACACTATGCCATGAAAAATGTAGAAAAACATTCTAATAGGTTAAAAGCATCGTGGAATACCTTTGGAGCATGAAGAAGGGAAACACATTAATAAATATTTTTTTAAATGTCAAAGAGTTTATCAAGGTCATGGAGGTTCCTAGGAAATATAATGGTGATATTGTATTTGAGTTCCCACCAACCATGGGATCATGTGCAGGAATGGACTCCATGGAGAATCAGTATGAATGAGATTTTCCCACCATGACTAAAGAACCATAAATTCTCAAACACATCATATTTTAGTGGGAGCATGCTAAAGCCACCGACCAATGGAGAGGAGTGCAATGGTGCATCTACAAATCTTCTTTGCTATTACTGCTCAATGCCTACAATGTGCATCGCTTCGACGAGATGATGATCCGATTAATGATAGACATCAATACCCATGAACATAATGTATGAGCACACATATCCAAGGAACTAATTGATAGGACAAAGCAAATGGTGTTTAGAGTGCTAGGAGTAGATCACAATGCTGGAGCAAGAACGATACAAATGTGTGTGGCAAAAGAAATCATGATGGAAAAACTTGTGCACTAAGGTGGTTCCTCACATTTCATTAGGGAACAAGGGTTCATCAACATTGCAGAGGAGATAGGACTATTGGTGGAAGATGGCTAGTAAATTAATTTGATTAGACAGTTATGGTTTTTTAATGAGTTTAAAGTATCTAGATAGGTAAAGTGTGGAACCTAAAATTTTTTATAATTAGGTTCCCGAGGTCACAGTAACTGCAGCCTTCTAAGGAGAGCTTTGGGTTGGATGCACTATTGAAGCTTGAATGAGAGTACATTGGAAGCAGGTTCCTAAGATAAGAATCTACAATTGAGAGGTGCTTTGTTTTCAAAATGTCCACAATTGGAACCCCTTCTAGATTGGATTTGGTGAATCAATGCGATGGACCAGCTCTGGGATCTTAGACATGCATGGATATAATTTAGATTGGGTGACCATGGCTTGTCATGTGTACAACCCAAGGACGAATATTAAAAATGTCAGAATAAATATGGTCAAAGGATTTTAGTTGTGTTACATTCTAAATGACTTGAGTTTTCACGTAGCATGCATGATCTTCTAACAATTATTGTGACATGTGCAATGAAAGAGGAGGATATGGAGGATCAATGTCTATTTTGGGAGTGCATCAATAAGGTGATGGATAACCATGGTTATGAAAGGATAGATTTCTTTGGTTTCATGGTAGACAAGGCACAATGTGCTAACTAGACTGTAGTTTGACATGTGTTCAATAGTGGTAAAAATAATGTCCTACAGATAGGGAGAGGTTCCACATATTTCATTGGGAGCATAGCATGGTTTCCCACACAATAAAGTGTGTGTGTTCCACATCTCAAGGTGAGCACAAAGCAATGTGTGAGAAGTGGTTCATGGATCCTACTAGTGAAGCTGCATCAGTGAGGCTGAATTACTATGTTAATCATGGTACAATGGCCATGTCATGGATATGAATTTTTTGGCAATGGACTCTTGCTTAAGCTGGTGGGAGGTGCACATAGCACATTTGGGTAGTGTCAACAATAGAGAGAAGTAATGATGGTCCAAATACCCCAAGAACAAACCTAGCAGAGAGCAAGCATGGGAGTTACCTTGGGAAGGGTATAGACGTAAGATTTCTCTTTATGATGCATGCATTTATAGGGCACCTACTCTCCTAAACAATGACAAAGAAAGTGCACATCATAAGAGACCAGCCCCACTATGGTCATTGATATTGATGCATGCATTTATAGGGCACCTACTCTCCTAAACAATGACAAAGAAAGTGCACATCATAAGAGACCAGCCCCACTATGGTCATTGATATTGATGATGTGGCAACACATCATCCAAATTATAATGCACATGTACGAGATTGTAAATATGCACGAAGGTCATGGAAGATCAATTATAAGGAGCATGATACAACCACTACTCCTCAAAGAATGGGAGAAGCCATAGAGTTTTATGTGATTGAAAAAAAGTTTAATAAAGCAATGTGGGCAATCTGAAAGACATGCATTGGCAACAACAAGGTCACATGTAGTGGAACTCCTCGTGGTGGTAGATAGATCTGCAAAGGGTATGCCTACACCATCATTTAAAGGGTATCACAAGCACCCTAATGGCCTCATCATACAATGGATGTGGTTTTTCCTAGATCACATGCTTTATTGCTATATTATGGATGCCAAAATAGACCCAAAGCCCAATCCGCCACCTAGGATATGGCCTATTGCTATGGGAACTAACCTCATAGATGACGAGGTGTATTCATTATGGGAAGGTGGATTCCACAAGTAGAGAAAACAAATGCAGAAAATATCATGCCCACCCCTCCTACTAGCGTTAGAGCAGCAAGTAATAAAGAACCACCATATGGGCTATCTACGAGCATGGAGGCAGGTGGTGCAACCATGCAAAATGCCATTAGAGCTAGGTACCACTCGTCTGTATATCAAAGGCAGTGGTAAAAAATAAAGGTAGCTTTGAAAATGAAAGCTAGGGTGGTAGAAGAAGTGCAAAGGATGGAGCACAACCATGAAGTCTTCAAGATTGAATCGCACGGGGATGATGCACACATTGGAAAATACGATGTACATGTGAAAGACGAACTGTGTTGTACGTGTCAAGATTTTTCAGATAGAGAATTTAAGAAGAAGCCTTATCTTGCATGCAAGCACTTTTACTTCATATATTTGCGTGCTCTTGGCTTGAGCCAGTTGGCTTGAGCTAGAACGAGAATATATTCATCCACCAATCTATCGTTTCTGACTTGAAGCTCTACAAAGCCTGGTCTCGTAGGAGAACCTACCCTAATTTAGACCATTGAATGCATAGAATTTCACATGCCAAATTTTCTCATTTTACATCCTATAGTATTTTGGGACTTCTCTAACAATTGTCATTAATGCATTCTTTTTTTAAAACCATTATTTAGTTCTCTTGGAAGAAACCTCATTGTAGAGGGTTCGCCTGTGCAATATCTTGTTTTGTGTTACCTTTGCGGTAAGCAATTGAGAAAGTGTAAGTGAGAGAGAGAGAGAGAGAGAGAGAGGGGGGGGGGGGGGGGGGAGGGAGTCTTTTTGGAATCTCCCAAAAAAGCACTCGCTAGAAATAGCTGGCCATACAAAATCCCCCTTCTTATGATATTTATTTTTTAAACTAAAGTATACATCAATTAAAAAATATATTATTACACCTATATGATTTTTTAAAAAATAAGATTTAAAAGTTAACTATTTGTTAATTTATAAAAATATATATATAAGTTATAATCACACTTTTTAAAATTAGTTCTTTATTTAAAAAATAATTTTAAAACATATAAAAATTAAATAATATATTATTTTATAATTCAAAGAAATATATTTAATATTTTCTTCTTAAAAATGATTTTTAATTATTTTTTAGAATTATTACTTTTAAAATATTTATTTTTTTAAAAGCGTATTATGCAAAATCTTTCCCATTTTAAAAATCTAACCAAAAATATCATTTATATTTATTTTAAAAAACAATCTGTCAATCCATAATTATCTAATTGAATAAGAGAAATCTTATCTTTTGAATTAGAGAGGATTACCAGTTTCCAAGAAATTGAAACCGAGCGAGAACAAAAACCGAGCAACTACAATAGAAATTTAACATTTTAGTTGATCTCTCTTTTAAATATGGTATCAACAAAGCTTGCCCTTAAAACTTATGGGTGGCTTACCTCGAAACCCCATGACATTGATGAGATCCTTTGCCTTTTTGAACAATGGATGCGCTTTTTGGTCATGTAAGATGTACTAGTTATGATAATCCTCTCCCTCTGTCTCTCTCTATCTTCTGTAGATGGCTTCTGTTGATGGTGGTTGTGCCCCTTCAAAGATTCACCACAGCTAGAAGCACCCATCCGAAGAATGTTCCCATTTTTAAAGGAAGCGAATCTGTGTGTTCCTAATGGAACAAGATGTGCATACACTTGACTAAGTCAACACTATAGGCAAACACTATAGGTGTATCATCCATGTACTGGGGCCTTTGGAGATCAATGGCACCAGCAAGCTTAGCTTCGAGGTGGGGCCCTGAGACAAGGCCTCCCAACCTTCTAGGACTTGCTCTAGGAGTGGTTATCCTCGAGTGGCCCTAGGAAGCAATGGCATTAGGATTGTAAAAAAACCTTCCTCACCACTAGCCAACATGTCTTTCTGTTGTTGTTGTTGTCTCAATAGAGCAGAAGACCAGGCTTGCAACAAGAAGTTCCAAGACTTGCCCATGCCTAGGTTGTAGCGCTGGGAGAGAGACAAGAACACCACAACATTGGATAACACACCTAAGTCTTGGTGGCCACAAATTCTCCCAGCTCTACTTACAATGTGTTGGCGTTGTTCTATTGCTTATGCTTCTTTTTTCCTTTTTTCCCATTTGCGGACGTGTTGCAACCACCCCCACCCCACCTTCTTTGCTCCTTGCCCCAAAGTTCCATTCACAAAAGAGAGCAATAATTTTTGGGCATTTTAGAATTTTTGGGCCGCGTCGACACGAGCCTCTTTCCAAGCCATCTTGGGCATTTTTTAATTTGATCATTTAAAACAATACTTATGTGAGAAATCTTCCCCGCTTCTTCCTTAGGTTTAGTGACTCTCTACCCTTCACTTTCCCAATCAACCCTTGGGGGAGCTATTGTCATAGGTGACCTTGACCCTTGCAGTGGTGCTCTCCATCCTAGTAGGCAATCTAGGGTTCAATTTGCACTCTTTGGCATGGATCTTGTTGTCTTCTATATCCAAGAAAATGAATTTATTTAGACTTCAATAGAAGAAGTAGGGATATACTAATGTGGGGTTCCAAAATGTCTAACTCTTGCTACCTGGAGACACTTTGAATCTCTCTAGACACATGGTGTAGGTTAAGCATGGTATTATACGCATGGAGTAGGTTGAGAAAATAAAAAGCCCAACATGGCTAGGAAGAGGCTGCAGCATATTCCCATGGTCCCCATGCAACCATGGGCTTTTACAAACTATGGGGGGACATACTACCCCCCCCTAGTCTACAACCTTGTTTGCAATTCCTGGTACCAGGTAAGGACTCATCAGTGCCTTTTCTCTATAGCCTACCTTTTCTACCATAGCATAGTCAAATATTGTCTTAAAAAAAGCATTAGTTTTTTCAAGAAATGATATATGTTTTATGGGGCCTTGAAGTTTGAAATATGGCCTTACTTCACTATTTATTGATAGGATCAAGAGCTTTGAATGGAATTCACTTCCTTGCTTATTGACATGAAGATAGGTAATACTAAGTTGTTTCGCTCTTTGCCATCAAGCAAACAAAACATTCTTTTGTGGATATGTGGTGTGCGAAGCTCACTTCTCACCATAGTACTGCAACTTCTTATAGTCTTTGTGACCTATGGCCTATAGGAAATGAATGGCATTTGTATTTTAATTCCCTCTATTTAAACTTTATTACTTGATAGTGGGGTCTTGTCTAGTTTTATGCTTGGTAATTGCTATTGTTGTACGTGACTTTTTTAAATTTCTTTAATCTATTTATGTACATCCATGGTTTCAACTTGCTTTGGGTCCATGTAATGAAAGTATCCAAGAGGCTTCCTTGTAAGCCAAGGTTTCCATTATATTATACAAAAGTCCAAGGTTAAAGAGAGAAATAATTGTTCCAAGGATAAGAGTAAGGAAAAGATTAAGAGTAAGGGAAAGATTAAGAGTAAGGGAAAGAATTCCTTGGAAAGGGACTTTTCATATAACAAAGCTATAAATTTCTCTCATAGTTTCTTGGTTTTTAGTCTCACTCAGTTTCGATCGCTCAATGTTTTGACTACCTTTGAATTAGAATATCCAATACAAAGTAAGATGAGAGAGTGTTGTTTCTTGCAAATGCACACGCTTCTATGCTCATCTAATTTAATGTCTAGTCTTCATATCATTGTATAGAGGATGAGCTCACAAAGTCGTAGAAGTAATAAATATGATAATAATAGGAAACCCCCGTTTATGAGGCTCAAGAAACTGAGAGAAAGAGGATGGCTTGTGAGCAAAAAATAGGGTGAAGAGCATGCCCACCACTAGGTTGGCGGGCCACCACCAACCTCACCTCCTCCACATAAGCCTCCTCCACCTCTTCCTACTATTTCCTCCCTTTGTTTGGATGAAGCATGTGAGCCTGTCTTTCCTCCTCACCCTAGTGAGAGTGTGGATGCAAGAGCTACCATAAGCAAGCTAGCCATATACGTTGTCATGTGCCCAAGATCATTTGTAAACTTTTTTCAAAATCTCACTCCCTTGTCACAATATATTATTCTCACATGCCTTTATTGACCATCTTGACAAAGCCAAGTGTAGGGATATTGTTGGGATTGGTTGAGCGTCGAGAGAGGAGAGTGCAGGTGCTAAGGTTCTTAATATTGTTTGTCACTAATATGCAGCTATCAAGAAGAAGAATACTTTGGATACATTGGTTGCTCACATTGCTCTATTGTAGTAGCCATTTGTAGACGCCACATGGTAGGCGTGAGATGAGAGCTACCTCTCACATTCTTCCCATAGCACCACACACTCTTAGAGGCGGTTTCTTGAGGAGGCAAAGTCTAGATGCGGATGATGGGGGTGGTCAAAAAGCGAGCCAAGAGCAGCGAGCACAAAGCAATGAGTAGAGCTCAAGTTCTTGTGAAAGTGAGTAGGCAGGGGCATGGTATGATGTTAAGCGAGCATGCAATGTTAAAGAGAAGAGTGGAACCACAATGCAATTCTATAGCAATCAAACAAAGAAGACATGAAATGTTCTAAAATGACCATTGCAATAAAAAAATTTTCGAACCAATGGTGCAGATACAAAAAATCACTATTAAACCCATATTGCTTGGCTCGCTAAAAAGATGTTGAATCTATAGTATTCACAATGTTGGAGAGCCATTAGCAAACAAAAGACAATAGACAGGAAATTTTATAAAATAACCAAAACATTTCCAAAACAATCACTAATAAACTCGTACTACGGTTCAGCTGGTATGACATGACCCTCATACATATTTCAACTAAAGTGGGTTGCAGGTTCCTAAAGCTGTTGAGGATGACTTCTAATAGACTTAGTTAGCATGTCTTTTACAATTCTCTCAGAAATACAAACTTGATGAATATGCATATTGTTATTCACATCCTGTCCAAGAATCATTAAGAACACAAAGTATATGTGCTTGCATGCAAGATATGGTCTTTTCTTGGCCACTCTATCTCTGAACTCCACATAAACACATTGGATTCTTCTGAATAGTGACCTCTATCAGAGGTGTGTCTTGGGTCCCATTGGTCAGTGGATTAATACTAAATGTTTCCTTTACCCCTTCTATATGTATATGGCTGCCTACAACTTCTGCATGCATATCTAAGGCCGCAGTGATTTGACCAAATGTTAAGGCTTTATTATGTAATTCTTAGACCTTAGTTAAAGGGCTTGGGGGTTAGTTATGTGTGGATGTACCCTTTGGGATCTGAACCGAGTAGTTATTACCCTGACAGTTGTATCTAGGGATTAGAGAAGAATGGAACGTTGATTCTGATCGCTAATGAATGAAGGAGAAGTTCTGCTATGTCTTTGCGCAGTGTTTTATTATGTCTTTCTTGATGTTTGTGCAATCATTATGCTGTCCTGATGAATCAGAGTCTGTGCTCTGATGTGCTCTGAATGGTGTTGAGGATGTATTATTTATTAATGCCTTGTACAGAACCTTTTAGAGGGCCATGTACACATTGGCGATCCTGCGGGTTCGAATGCCCTGAGTTCTGGGAGGATACGACTTATTCAGGGGATCGCTAGCCTTGGATGTCTGAAGATAATTCGGGGAATTCAAGAAGATATTATACAAGGTCAAGGGCCAGAGATGCTGACACTGCTTTAATAGGCAGAAATGATGATAAAGAAGGTGATGATTATGATTCAAATTATGAAGTTCCTCCGGGAACAAGTGGAGCATTGGAAACTATTTTGGAAGAAGATGTAGAGGAGGAAACATTGGATCAAGAAGCAGAGGATATTGATGATGAGGAAGAAGTACATGATCAGTTTGTGGATGATGTTCAAGAAGAAGGGATCCCGACAGGTTCGGTACAATCTGAATCTGATTTGGGTATTCCAATTTTAAATAATGATTCAAATGCTAATGCAGAAGCAGGAAGTGTTGAGGATGCTCAAAATCCACCAGTATTCTCAAGCACTTTCAGGACATTTCTTGGGGGAACCTTGTTGAATAGAGTTATTAGGGGAAGTAGTAGGAGAAGGTTGCAGTTTGAACCATTACCAGTCAAGGAGGCCAGTTAGAGGGGCAACAATGAATCCTCAAAATCCACCAGCACAGAACCCAAAGGTGAGATCAGCAAAGTTCAGGGGAAAACCCAACGAGGACCCTGATTGCCATGTAGCCCAATTCCAAACAAGGTGGGAAGCTAGTGGCTATGACACACTTTATGGGGGAGAGGTGAAGAAGAGGCAATTTGCTGCTACCTTAGAAGGCTCAGCAATGGATTGGTTTAGCCAGTATGGTTTGGGACATTTTGGAAACTTTGATGCTTTGAGAGATAGTTTTCTTGCCAGGTTCAGAAGGGAGAAAACAACCAATGACATCATAAATAAAATTAAAGATCTTCAACAAAAAGAAATGCTAGTAGAGGACTATGCTCAGAAGTTCAGGGTTCTCTCTCGAAGATTGGAAGGAGCAGATAGGCTTTCCAATGAGATGTTAGCTTCTTATTTCGTGAATGGATTAAGGAAGACAATCAGATCAGCAGTGGCTAATGTAGACATTGCTGCAGGTTTTGATGCTTTGGTGCAAGCAGCAGTAAGAGTAGAAAAGAGGTGGGGTGTTACTAAGAAGAAGCAAAAGAAAAAGAGGTCTGATTCAGACTTGGAATCTGACTCTGATGGAGACACAGACTCAGAGAGCTCTGATGATAATTCAGAATATAATAGTGACTCAGATTCAGATGATGAATCAACTAGCCAGAAAAGGAAAAAGAAGAAGAAATCTTCAAAGTCCAAAGATAAGGGCAAAAAGAAGAAGAAAGGATTGGATGATAAACAACTGTTAAAGAGGCTTAAAGCATTGAAGTATGCCTCAGTATTAACAAATGACAGACCAGTGTGTTAGATATGCTCAAAGGAAGGACATTTAGCAACCAATTGCTGGTATAACCCAAATTTCAGAGGAAGAGTTCCCCTCGGTGTACAAAGGTCAAAGCAACAGCAGAACGAAACTTCATCTAATCAAGTTTTCCCTGCTCAAGCTAGAGGACCAAATAGACAGTTCAGATCATAGCCTAGACAAACATGGCAATCAGATTTTAGAGGAGAATTGAAGTGCACTTATTGTGACAAAGAGGGTCATAGACAGGGTCCAGCTTGTGAGTTATGGTGCAAGCATAGGACAGAGAGGGGTATCCCAATTGTAAGGTACCCTGTAGCAGATCAAAATCAGAGAGGAAAGATGTAGCAAAACCAACAAATAACACAGTTAAATGCAGTGACAGTGATAGAGGACCAGTTTCAGAGTAACTCTGATATGGTTGAGAATGTTGCTTGTGATTGTTCTGGATGTGTAGTTCATGCAAATGATAAGGATGGGAAACAACAAGTTCCTCCCTTGGCAGTGACAAGAGCTGCAAAATTGAATAAAGGTCCAATTCAATGGGCAGATCAAGAGAAAGTTAGAAGCAAGGTTCAGAGGAAGTTGGACAAGAAGAAGCCAGCTTTGGAAGAACTAATGTTAGAACAAATTGAAGGGGTTTGTGAAGAACAAGGACACGACAAAGGAGAAGAGGAAATTTCTAAGGTTGACTCACTCTATGAAGCTCTGTTACATTCAGAAATTCAGATTTCTCTTGACCAATTGCTGACATTAGTACCAGGGTTCAGAGATTTGTTGTTTCAAAGAATTCTTCAGAGAAAAGGTGTTGATTCACCTCAAAGTAATTTTTTAATGAGTAATATTGTTCAGGTGGAAGATGTTAATTTCAAAGTTCCTACCATATCAGTCAAATATCAGGGCCAGCCCATACTTCTTGAGTTAATATACTTCTTGAGTCAGTTATATTCAATTTGGGAGCCAAAAGTTGCATCCAACACCTTTTCAGGTAAAAATGGCTGATCAGAGGAGATTACAACCTTTAGGTTTGCTAAAAAACCAGGAGATCTTCATTGCAAGATTGAATTTTATGGTCAACTTTGTAGTACTCAGGATGCAATCAGGGAACTTGGCTTACCCAATGCTCCTTGGAAGACCCTGGTTCAGGCAGGCTAAGTTACAGCAGCTAATATGGTGATCTTGAAACAGGGGAACCAAAAACAGACTTTACCCATGACATCTACTATATTTATGCCAAAGGAGCAAAGAGCTTTGTGGGCACAAGGCATACACCTGGCAGATGAAGTAGAAGATGATGAAGAAGAGGAATATTTGAAGGCCAATCCAGCAGTTGTCCCAGTGTTTGATATAAATGTGATGACTATTTTGGGAGATTATGAGGATTGTTTTGCTGTAGCTGCAGAAGAGGAAAGAGACCAGCAATTACAGGATATTCAAACAGGGACTAAGATGACTAAGGAACAGTTCAGAGTTCTACAGGAATCAGAGCTGTCACAGTCAGAGGAGATGTAGAATGATCTATCAACAGATCATGCTATTGCAATAGCAGAGCAAAGATATGAAAACAGTATGAAAAAATCAGTTTCTTATTATCTGATCTATCCCCTTTCTATACAATGCTCTAGCAATGACTAAAAATGGTTTGCTTTTTAGCACAAACTTCCTTTTCTAGTCCACACTCATCTCTTCTGGTAACAATCCATCAGTGATGAGAAACAGCAACATTTGATCATAAAAGGAGTCAGAGCTCCAACTTTGAACAACAAACAGATCAGAGTCAGGGAAATAATCATTAACTCCTGCAGCATCTTCTTTACTTTCAAGTCTGCTTAAATAATCTGCCACAACATGCTGATTCCCTGGAGTATGTACTATCACAAAGTCAAATTCTTGCAACAACAACATCCATCTTGCTAACCTTTCTGTCAACTGTGGTTTCTTCACAAGAAATAACAGAGCTTGATGGGGTCAACATGGAAGAAGACTTTGTTAGCCAAGAGATAATGTCGGAATTTCTATAAAGAGAACACCATGCCCAAAGCTTCTCTCTCAGCAACTGAGTAATTTCTCTCAGCTGAAGTAAGCATTCTACTTGCATAGTAGACAGGTCCGAACCAATTCTTGATTTTTGCCTGCATAAGAACAGCTCCTATTGCAATGTCTGAAGCATCAACAAATACATGGAATGGTAAAGACCAATCAAGAGGCTGCAAAATTGGAGCTACCACCATCATCTTCTTTAAAGTCTGAAATGCCTTTTCTTGGGCCTCTGACCACCTGAATTCTACTCCTTTCTTGGTTAAATGTGACAAGGGTGCACATACATCTGACAAATATCTTAAATGTCTGTTGTGCCACTTGATCTGACCCACAAACCTAGATGTTTCCTTCAGATTCACTGGGCTCTTGGACTTTATGATGCTCTGAATTTTTCTTGGATCCACCTGTATACCTTCCTCTGAAATTATGTGGCCTAACAAAACTCCTCTTTTAACTGCAATTGCACATTTGTATGGATTCAATGACATACCATACTTCCTGCATCTCTCAAAACCTTTCCTCAAGTGCTCCAAATGCATCTCTTTGGATCTAAACACATAGAAATCATCCATAAATACCCTCATAAAAGAAGACAAATAGGGCTCAAACACTCTACTTGCCACCTCTGAGAAAGCTGGTGGTCCATTTTTTAATCCAAATCTCATTACTGTGAACACAAATGCTCCCCACTCTGTAATGAAGGCTGTTTTGTGTTCATCATCAGGATGCATCCTGATTTGATTATATCATGAGAACCCATCCAGAAAACTATACATTTGATGCCCTGCAAAACTGAATCTAGCAGAGTATCTGCAAAAGGTAATGGAAAAGGATCTATGATAGTGGCTACATTGAGCTTTCTATAATCCACACAAACTCTGATTCTTCCATTTTTCTTGGGGACTACTACAATTGGAGATAGCCATGTTGCTTCATGTATAGGCTTAATGAATCCCACCCTGAGCAGCTTGTCAATTTCATCTTTAACCTGCTTTGCATAATTGGGATTCATTGTGTACCTCTGTTGGATAACAGGCTTAGCATCTTGCTTCAAATTAATCCTATGGGAATAAAATGCAGGATCAATCCCCTTCATATCTGAATATTCCCATGCAAAAATATCCTTGTATTCCATTAATAATTTCAAAAGATTGTCTTTGAATTCTCCTTCCACATGAACACTAACTTTGATAACTTTAGGGTCATTCTCTCTTCCCAAATTCCATTCATTTAGATCATCCTCCATAAAGTTCTCGTTCTTTATATAATAACATGCAAAGAGAGTCAATCTACTCTTGAATTGTAGAATGTTGCAGCAGTAAGTCTGCCATAGTTCAAACTAAAGAAATAACAAAAATTTTGATAAGAAAAATTAGTAGAGAATACATATCTTATTGTTGTAATGTCGTTAAAATCGTCTGGCAAAAATAATTTTAACACTCCAAAACATGTGAGTTTATGCTTTTGTATGCATAAGGAGTGTAAACTTAAAATAAATTATTGGAGAAGGAGTAACACTAATAATTAAATTTATAATTAAAAACTTGCTTTTGCACCAATACTAAAAACAACAATTAAAGTAACACTAGTCATGATACATGGATAAGCTACAAGCTATGGAGAAGCTTAAGCTTGAATCCACTACCACACAAAGCCTAATAGAGAATCCACAAGCATCAATAAAGAAGCATGCACACTAGAGAATAGAGATGAGAAGAGAGAAAAACATCATCTCATTGCATTGAATTAGAAGAGCATTGCTCATACAATAGTGTAGATGCGGAGAGAGAAGAGCTTGGAAATTTCTCTTTTATCATCAATATTTCTCATAATAAAATACCCATTAATTCAATATGCTAGGAATTTCTCTTTTCCCATCTAAATGATGGAATTCCAAATGTCATAGGAATTCCTCTTTTACCATTTAAATATTTCTCATAGATAAAATAAATATATCTAAAATTCATCTTTGAATTTAAATAAAATATCCATTAATTTTCAATATGCTAGGAATTTCTCTTTTCCCATCTAAATGATGGAATTCCAAATGTCATAGTAATTCCTCTTTTATCATTTAAATATTTCTCATAGATAAATTTTTTTAAATCTAAAATTCATCTTTGAATTTAAATAAAATACTCATTAATTTCATTATGCTAAAAATTACACTTTCTTTATTTAAATATTTGAATTCCAATATGGTTTCCATGATTATAATGAGAATCATTCAATTAATCTAGGATGATTAATCCTAGAATATGGTAGGAAGTCCTCTTTTCATATTATGAATGAAAATGATTTATGTGTTAATTTTTTAGAAATTTTTCCTCAATAATTTTAAAAACATAAAGTTTAGTAATATCATATGATAGAATAACCATTAATTGGATCAATATCCAATTATGGACTTGATTCCTAATTTTTCCATGAATTAAATAGCATAAAAGCTATTTATTTGGCCTCAATTCGACAAGCATAGAAATTACTTTTAGATTAGAGAATTGCTTCATGAGAAGATTCATTTGAATATAGAATAGGTCATAGAAATGACCATTCTTTTGGGGAGAGAGAGAGACATGCTTTTAAAAAAAACATTTAATTTAAGCATAAATGAAAATTTATGTGTTTTATCACTACAATTCATTAAAAAACTTCAATTGTATTAAGAAGCCATTTAATTGAATGATGCTTCTCAAGCTTGAGAGGGGTTAAGAAGAGAGAACATTTGGAGAATTAAAAAAAAGACCATAAACCACACTTTACCTCCCTATATTTCTTGATTCTTTAATCAATGTAGAGGCCCCCAACCAATCAATTGGTTTGGTATGTTGATGAAGACTCCAAGGAAGATTGAACAGAGAGAGAAACTCCAATCTCTCCAATTTGTAGAGGATTTTTTAGAGGATAATAGAAAATATCATTATTTCAGTACTCGCATGGTATAGTTCTCATATTTTTTTTTGCAAAGGACTAAGGATCTATTTATAAGTGAGGGAGGCCTCTAACTAAGTCCAACAAGTTTCTAGAATTTTCCAGGTGAACAGTTTGGCTGAATTTGGACATGCTCCCTTTTGATTTGGTTTGATCCAAGAGAGAGTAGAGATAAAAATATCACAATATTTTTGAGTTTAAAACTCCACCACACCTGTGAAATAGGCGCCTCCATGATGAGCCCCCTTCTCCTTACCAAGGTGTCAAATTTGAATCATTATACCCAAAATATCTCATTTTACTAATAAACCATGTACTCAATCAACTCTTTATCTTAAGTGAGCATTTACTCATTTTTAGGTATTTTTCTTTTATAAATTGGATTTATCTCCTCCCCACACTTGGATTGATCCTATTGGCCCATAGGAACCTTAATTTTTTTGAAAATCTAGACCTTAGGCTAAGGTCCTTTATAGTTATTTTTAATTAATTCCAAATGCACATTGAAAAGTTCTTTTTGAATTTCTATTTCAGGGGAAACCATTTTAGACACTAGGAGGATTTTTATATCCAAAAATATCTCAATTTTAGATTACCTCTCTCTAGACATTTTCTCTCTCCAAGTCAAAATAGGGTAAAACAGAATCTTTCTTTTTTTCAAAGAGGGGAATAATTACAAGATTAGAAGGGGAGGTTCTTACACCTACACACCTCAAAAGTTGGAGGGAGGAATCTTACAGGTTATAACTCCATCTTCGTGGGTAGTTGACAGACTAACCAAAGTTGCCCATCTGATTCCAATAAAAGAAACCTACACTGTTGTGGATGTGGCCAGAGTGTTTCTCAAGGAAATCTTCAGATTGCATGGCCTACCCCAGGAGAATAGTAAGTGATGGAGATCCCGAATTCACGTCAAGATTCTAGACTGTATTCTTCAAAGCAATAGGAACTTTCTTGGATCTCAGCACAGCTTACCACCCCGAGACCGATGGTCAAACAAAAAGGGTGAACCAAGTAATCGAAGATATACTTCGGTCATGTTATGGTGGCAGGGAACCCAAGAAGTGGCTAAGCTTTCTGCACCTAGTCGAATTCACCTACAATGCTTCCTATCACCGAAGTATCGGGATGAGCCCTTTCAAAGCTCTGTATGGACAAGACTGCCTAACACCATTAACTTGGTCCAACCCATTGATTAGGGTCGAGATGTCCAAACAGATGCTTGACGACATGGAGGAGCAGCAGATGCAGTCAATCCACAAGGATATAAAAGCTGTCCAAAATAGACATAAGCAGTATGCAGATAAGAAGAGGTCAGACATAAAATTCGAAGAAGCAGATATGGTCTTCATTCGAGTACGCCCCAAAAGAAGTTCTCTATCTCTTAGGAAGTACAAGAAGCTATCCCCCAGATACTGTGGGCTGTATCTAATTACAAAGAAAGTAGGTGACTTAGCCTATGAACTTCTTTTGCCTCCTCATCTCAACCACATAATGTATTCCATGTCAGCCTACTTAAGAAGTATATACCGAGCCCGAATCATGTGCTTAATGATGAACTCTTAACTTCTTCAACCCAAGGGCAGATGGAACTCCAAACTAACGAAATCCTTGATGTTCGGGAGAAGGTTCTTAGGAACAGAATTTTGAGAGAATTATTAGTCAAATGGAAGTTCTATCCTTTTGAAGACGCCACCTGGGAAGAAAGGAGCCAAACTGATGCGAGATTACACCCAGTTTGCGAGATGAGGACATCTCGCATTTTTGAAGTGGGAGAGGATGTAAGATTCCTCCCTAACCTCTCAAAATGTCCAAATTTTTCCCCTATAATCAATCCCCTTTTCAGAATAATAAAAGATCTTGTTTCTACTTGTTTTAGCCTAGAGAGAGAAAATATTCTAAAGAGAGATAATTCAATTTTTAGATATCTTTGGATGAAAAAATATCCCTTCTTATTAAAAGAAATTCCCTCGAAATAGAAGTTTAAAAAGAAATTCCTAAGGTGCATTAGAAATAAATTATAATGTGCACAAAAGACCTTAGCCTAAGGGTCTAGATTTTTTAAAAATTTTGGATTAAGGTTCTTATGACCGTGGACTAAGGACCAAAGAAAACAATTAAAAAACTGAATTTCGACACCTCATAGTGGGGATCTCCCCCATGAAGGAGATGCCTTTTTTCTCATAATTACCCTAAAATTTTAATCAACAATTAAATAAGATATTATCATCTCTCCTCTCTCCTATTTCAAAACTAGATCCAAAAAGTAAGCTGAATTGACCCAAAAATGGTCAAAAATTGACTAAACTGATCTGAAAAATTCTAGAATCAGTTTGCTTGGTTAGAGGCTCACTTTTTCCTATAAATAGAAGCCTCCTCCTTTGTAAAAGCTTAATGGTGTTTATGCACTATTACTCTACTCCTGTCCTTAGAGCCATCTACATTGAATTTCTTAATAATTCAATTGTTTTTGGCCTAATCCTCTCCAAAGTGAATTGGTGGCCACTCTTGCTTCAAAACAAGAGTAGAACCCTAAATCCCTCAAGCCAAAGGAGAGCTTACAAGCTTCATGTAAGCTAATTTTCTTACTTGTTTAATTTTAAATATATGGTTTTTCTTCTATTAAAATTGATTTCTATGCATAGAAAGATGCATAACGAAAATTGTTTTATTATAAAAGTGTTATTCTTATTAAGTATAATTTCTATGCATAGAAAGATGCATAATGGAATTTTTTTAATTATAAAAGTGTTATTCTCATTAAATTTGATTTTTATCCAGAGAGGGATGCATAATGAAAATTTTTTTATTATAAAAGTGTTATTCTCATTAAATTTGATTTTTATGCATAGAAAGATGCATAAAAGAATTTTTATTATTATAAAAGTGGTATTCTTATTAAAATTGATTTTTATGCATAGAAAGATGCATAAAGGATTTTTTAAATTACAAAAGTGTTATTCTTATTAAAATTAATTTTTATGCATGGAAAGATGCATAATGGAAATTATTTTTATCATAAAAGTGTTATTCTTAATAAATTGATTTTTATGCATAAGAAGGAAGCATACAAGAATTTCTTTATTACAAAAGTGTTATTCTTATTAAATTGATTTTTTATGCATAGAAAGATGCATAAAGGAAATTTTTATTATAAAAGCGTTATTCTTATAAAAATTAATTTTTATGCATAAATAGATGCATAAAGAAATTATTTTTATTTTAAAAGTGTTATTCCTATTAAATTTGATTTTATGCATAAATGGATGCATAAAAGGATTTTTTAAATAAAAGTGTTATTCTCATTAAAGTTGATTTTTATGCATAAATAGATGCATAAAGAATTTTTATATCAAAATTAGAATTCTCTTAAATTCTATGTTTACATTCTATGAGTATTTGTCAAATGAATAATTAAATACTCTAAGAGAGAAATTTCTATCGTTTTATATTCACATGGATTGTAAAAAGAAAAATTAGAAAATCTATCGAGATCGAAATATTCAGGTAAATGATTAATTTATTCCTCATTGGAATTCGTAACTAATTTAGAAATCGGTTGAGTGAATATTCAAAGAAAGAAATTCAATAGAATAGTAACTGAATTATCAAACCTTTTCGAGAAAGATAGTTCAGGAAAAATCTTATCCAACTCGAACCTTGAATCAGACTATGACCAAGACCAAACTATTTCGTCAGCTTCGAGGAAAGAAGGTGTGACCAGTTTAGAAAAATACACTCAAAACTCCCGCCAAATCTGAAACTAAGTTTGAGACCCTTCGAATTGATCTGTGGATCAAGGTTACAGAATTCGAGGAATTTTGGTATGAAATTCAGAATGCCGATCAAGAAGTTTTGGGGATACTGATTCAAGAAATACTCCTTGTATTCAAAAGAAAATCAAACTGAAAACTTGCATAGAAACCCTATTTTCTTAAAGGACTGTGAGACATGCTTTTAAAAAAAACATTTAATTTAAGCATAAATGGAAATTTATGTGTTTTATCACTACAATTCATTAAAGAACTTCAATTGTATTAAACAGCCATTCAATTGAATGCTTCTCAAGCTTGAGAGGGGTTAAGAAGAGAGAACATTTGGAGAAAAAATTAACACATAAATCATTTTCATTCATAATATGAAAAGAGGACTTCCTACTATATTCTAGGATTAATCATCCTAGATTAATTGAATGATTCTCATTATAATCATGGAAAATTTGATTTTTATGTTAATGCATAAATAGTTAATTAGAAAAAAGAGAAATTTCTAGTAATTCCTTTTTATGTTAAAAGAGTAATCCCCCACGACAATGGAAATCCATGTATTCCAATGAAGTAAGAGAAAAAATTGGGATGCAAAAATACATTATATTTTATGTAAAAATTAAAGAAGGATTTTAGTTAAATTTATCTTTTTGCATCGATAAATTTAAATGATGAAAGAGGAATTCCCACCATATTAGAATTCAAATATTTAAATAAGGAAAGTGTTATTTTTAGCATATTGAAATTAATGGCTATTTTATTTAAATTCAAAGATGAATTTTAGATTTAAAAAATTTTATCTATGAGAAATATTTAAATGGTAAAAGAGGAATTCCTATGACATTTGGAATTCCATCATTTAGATGGGAAAAGAGAAATTCCTAGCATATTGAAAATTAATGGATATTTTATTTAAATTCAAAGATGAATTTTAGATAAATTTATTTTATCTATGAGAAATATTTAAATGGTAAAAGAGGAATTCCTATGACATTTGGAATTCCATCATTTAGATGGGAAAAGAGAAATTCCTAGCATATTGAATTAATGGGTATTTTATTATGAGAAATATTGATGATAAAAGAGAAATTCCCATGACATTGGAATGCAAATAATTAAATGCAAAAAAGAGGAATTCCCATGGTATTTGAGATCCAAGAAATGAAATAGAAAGAAGAGGAATTTTTAGTATAATACAATTTACGATTATTTATCAAAAGTGAAAATATGGGTAGAATTAATTTCTGTAAATCCCATGAATTCTTTTATTCAAAAGAGGAATATTGAATATAATTCAATTGAGGAATTGAGAAGGAATATAGAAATAGTCATTTGAGAAAAGGAACCTTTAATTAGGCCAAGCAATTGGTAGAAATTTAGAAAAAGTCCCATTATCGGAATCAAACTACAAAAAGCTACTAAATGGGAATAGCATGTGAAATGGAGGTGATAGGATGTGAATGGATATGATAAAATGAAAATTAGATGTGATGTAATGGAAATGGATGTGGATGTGTATGTTAAAGAATGGATGAGGCTGTGTATGTAAAAGAATGGATGTGGACATGTATGTGAAAGAATGGATGAGGATGTGTATGTGAAAGAATGGATGTGGATGTGTATGTGAAAGAACGGATGTGGAAGAATGGACGTGGATGTGTATGTGGAAGCATGGATGTGGATGTGTATGTGAAGGAATGGATATGGATGTGTATGTGAAAGGATGTGATGTCGATGTGAGTGAATGGATGAGATGTAATGTGATGTGAATCAAGATGTGAATGAATGAGATGTCATGTCATGTGAATCCGATGTAAATGAATGATATGGGATGTGAATGGATGAGATGTGATGTGATGTGAATCATGATAAGAATGAATGAGATGAGATGTGAAATGAATGGATGAGATGTGATGTGATGTAAATTGAGATAGATGTGAATGAATGATATGTGATGTAAATGAAATGAATGTGATGTAAATTGAGATAGATGTGAATGAATGATATGTGATGTAAATGAATGAGGTGTGATGGGATGTGAATATGGGTAGATGCGAGTGGATGAGATGTGATGTAAATGAATGAGGTGTGATGCGATGTGAATATGGGTAGATGCGAGTGGATGAGATGTGATGAGGATAAATGAGAAAAGATGTGATGAGATGAAAAATGATGTGATTGGATGAGAGCTCGGGGGGTGCACCTCAAAATATGTAAGTCTACCATGTGCGATCATTAGGTGGGGTTTTTTTAATCCAAAATATTGGGTAAATTTACAAAAATACAATTACAAGTGGGGTATTTTAATTGTACTTTGGAAAAAAAACCGTAAGTTTATAAAGAAAAAGGGGTAGTTTTATTAGCTCAAAATTCACAGATAAGGGGATTTTTAAATACCGCTTGAACGCATGTCGTAGGAGGGGCTTCCATATAGTGGACCCCCCGAGGATGAGAGTAGGAATACATATGAATTGGATATGGATTAAGTAATGTGGACAGATGTGGAACAATGTCAAAGACGAGAGTTAATTATAGAAACGGTATTTATGACATGTTTTTAAATGACTATTTTATGTCAATAATGGTGGGGAAGCATTTTGAGTGTCTTGAGAATGAGGTCGTGGAGACCTAACTCATAAAGTTGCAATAGCTCACAGAGAGTCAACGGAGAATGTCTTGCGTAGCAAGACAGCCGAGGTCTTAGCCAGCCTCAGTTCGATTAAAATGGTGAGCTTCCGGTACAGTGAATGAGGGACAAAGGAAGCGGCCTATGAGTGAAGCGCTAGGTCAACTGCTGAAGGATCCTAGAGGGTGCTGACCATACGGTGCTCGGGCTCTGGGTCTCGCCGCCAACAATACCCACGCGTGCGTCGGGAAAGATATTGGAACAAGGAGTAAGAGTTGTTTTCTGAAACCGGTCATGGATCTCGTTGATTGACCTTGCTGGTCCTCAAACAAATGAGTCCATGGCTCTTTTATATGAATCTGTTGCTTGATCTTGCTGATCTTCAATGGAGATTCCATCTTGATTTTTATAAGTGAATATATTGTCGGGTACTATGAACTAGGAACTATCAAAAAGGCCCTTGAGGGACAAGTGGTGAGCGTTCTGGTTGCCAATGATGCCATAGGTACACTGATGAAGGAATGATTGGAAATTAGGATTCAGCCAGATATTTTGCAGGATTATGATCAGTGACACTATGGTTTCATTAAATGATTATTTTAAAGATAACAAAATTTGTGACACTATGGTTTCATTAAATAATTATTTTAAAGATAATAAAATCTGTGAAAAAGGCAATTTCATATTGGGTGTGTAAGTGGTGTGACTGGCATTAAATTTGCATGAATATCTGACTAGGGGGCCTGGGAACTCTTTTCCCTGGTACCTGAACCTAACCAAATTATTCTGGTATAGTACGATAGATCAAGTAAATCTCGGATAGTAATTGTTCTATGGAAAGAGAATCAACGGATGTGCCTCTCAATGGGAAAAAAAGCATTGGTTTGGGATTAGTCTCTTGTCCAGATATTTGTGGGCGAGGCCTCGAGTGAGGGATTCTGCCCCGTGCAAGAAGTGCTACTTCCGCTGCTAGCACCCCCAATCCGTTGCGCGGAGGGGGTAGGGATTTTTTATAACCTAATTGCACTGAAGGTAGTTAGTAATAATAAAATCCATATTGATACATTTCCACTTCATCTGGGGGATGTCTATTGGATGTAACTTCCCAGGCGTTTTTACTCTCTCTGCTTTGACTTTTTGACATATCAGGCATTGACTACATGATTAAGTACATCCTTTTTAGTCCAGGCCAAAAAAAGCTTTCCTTTTATAGACATGTAGGTCTTGATGAAACTTGGATGCTATAAGGCTATCATGGGCTTCATTCAGAATTTGACCCTTAGTTTCCTCATCATTGGGAATGCATAGCTTGCTATTATAATACATAATTCCTTCATCCAGAATATACCCTTGAACTCGATTCAACTCCTGAGGAGTTTTGCTTTCCTGCATAAGTAGGGTAGAACTAGGGCCAAAGAATCTATCTTGCATGATCTTCTCTCTTGCTTCATTAATCAATGGATTTGACACCACTGTGATTGCAAGCAAGGAGGCTTTTCTGCTGAGGGCATCTGCTACCACATTTTCTTTGCCTGGACGGTACTTGATTTCAAAATCAAAGTCCTGCAGGGTCTGCATCCACCTTCTTTGGCGCATGTTGAGATCCTTCTCTGAGTGAAGATCCACTTTAAGCTCTGATGATCTGTCTCATCAAAGTGATTCTTTGACCCAGTAGGTAATGTCTCCACAACTTCAGGGCATAGACTACTGAAAGTAGTTCTAGGTCATGGACAGCATAACTTCTCTCTTGCGTTCTGAGTTTTTGGGATTCATAGACCACTGCATGACATTCTTGCATGAGCGCACCTCCCAGGGCAATACCACTGGATCAGTTACTACCTCAAACGGTAGAGAGAAATTCGGCAACTTCAGAATGGGATTGGTTACCAAGGCGGTCTTTAGCTTATCAAAAGCGCTCTGACACCTGGGGCAGACCATTGAAACGGGATATTCTTCTTGAGAAGATTAATCAGGGGGAAGCTATGAGAGTATACTTAGGTATAAAAATTCTATACCAACTAGTTAATCCCAAGAATCCCCGGACTTCTCTCACTGTCTTTGGTTCAGGCCAATCTATGACTGCTTGGACTTTTGTGGAATTTGGAGAAATTTTGTCTTTGGATACTAGAAAGCCCAAGTATTCAACATGGTCGACAGAGAAAGTGCATTTGCTCTTTTTTGCAAAGAGTTGGTGCTTCCTTAGAATCTCAAGAACTTTATTGAAGTGAGCTTCATGGTCAGCTGCATTCTTTGAGTAAATCAGAATATCATTAAAGAAAACAAGAACAAAATCATCCAAGTATTATATGAGAATGTCTTGCATTAGGCAATTGAATGTAGCTAGGAAATTTGTCAATCCAAACGGCATGACAGTAAATTCATAGTGCCCATAGCGAGTATTGATGGTGGCTATCTTTGGAATATCTTGATTATTAATCCTGATTTGGTAATACCCTGATTTGAGATCTATCTTTGTCAAGATCTTGGCTCCATTTAGCCTATCTAGAAGCTCATCAATTCTAGGGATAGGGTACTTATTCTTAAGTGTCAGCTAATTGAGACCTTTGTAATCCACACAGATTCTTAATGTTTCATCCTTATTTTTCTGAAAGAGAACTAGCGCTCCCTAAGGTGAAACACTGGGTCTTACAAACCCTTGTTCTAACAGTTGCCTAAGCTGTTCCTTGAGCTCAATGGCTTCAAGGATTGGCATTTTGTACGTGCACTGGGCTACTGGCTGAGCTCCGGGGGTCAATTCTTTCTCATGATCTACTTCTTGAATCGGAGGCATCTCAGTTAGCTCTGTTGGGAATAAATCATCATACTCACTTAACCATTCTGGTTCTTTAGCCTTTAACTTTGTGTCTACCGGATTCATTTTGACAACATAAATGAGCTACTTCTTTCTAAGTCCTTTCAGTAACCTAGAAGCTTTTACTAATTGTAGATCTGAGGATCCGAAAATTCCAGTTCATTAAACTTTGTTACCGTGAAGTTCACGGAAGGAAATGGTTCCATTGTGACAGTAAATGTCAACTTGATTTTTGTGGAGCCAATCCATTCCAAGGATTCCATCGAAAACTCCCAAAGGTAAGACTCTGAAGAACTGGCAGTCAGTTACATTCCCATCTAGATTAAATTGAATACGATCTGTCTCATGGTAAGAGAAAAGAATCTTCCCACTAGCCAATTCAACTTGCATAGGTTTCCCTGATTTCTGTTCTAAGACTAGCTTACGCAAGCATCCTGGGGAAATAAATGAATGAGTATTGCCTGAATCAATCAAAAGCTTAAATGGCTTACCCTTATACTTAGCTAGAGCATGGATGACAGAGAATTGACGATTTGGCCCTTGGTTTTCAATCGCGGCACAAATCTGACCTCTTTCCTCTTCCACTACTTCTGCTATCGTAATTGCTCTGGTTGCTACAGATTGGGGCGGAACTCTTTCTCTTTGGTTACCCCAATTCTCGGAGGGAGTTCTGAGATTACTCTGAATAGAGGCAGATGGTTGAGCTAGAGTCCTCTTGGGATTGCTTTGATTTTGGCAAGACGAATTGACTGATACGAAGGGGCTCGTCTCTACACTCTGGGTCCTTGACTTCCTTGTCCTCTTGACATGGCAGGAGTCAGGCAGTCCTTAAGCTGGTGACCGAAATCCTGACACCCAAAACACCTATTCTCACTTCTAAGCTCATCTCTCTGAATCTTTGAAAAAGGTGGGCTCCTGAGAAAGTGTTATGAGGGAAGGGTCTTCCTTCACTTCTGAATCTCCCAGCATCTTGATTCTGATTTGGGCCTTGCTACCTCTTTGGGGGTGGAAAGTTTAAAGCACTTCCTCCCGGGGTTTGGAACCTTTTAAAGCTTGAGGGTGCAGGCTTCGGCAAGACCTTAACAACAATTGCTTTGGCAAAGTCCTTTGCCATTCTGACAGCTTCTGCCATTGAGACTGGTTTGGCATTTTTCAGTAAAGTGTCCAATGGCTCGTTCATCCCTCGAATGAATCTGACCATCATCTGCTCTTCATCCAAAAGTGGAGAATATTTGAGGAGAAGGGCAAATGCCTGATGGTATTCTTCAATCGTCCGACTATCCTGATTCAGTTCCAAGAACTCATTCATTTTGGTTTCCAAGAAGCCCGGAGGACAGAACCTCTTCCTGAGGTAAGCTTTAAGATCTGACCAGGTCTGGGTATTTTGGTTGAGACGGTTTGTCTTGCAATGGTTCCTCCATGCGACCCTAGCCGTTTCCACAATTTTCAATATAGCAAGAGCCATCTTGCTCTTCTCGTTATAACCGGTTACATCAAAATACTCTTCCATTGCCTCGATCCATTTTTCCACTACTTCACCTAACTGTTCCCCTTTATTCTTGAAGGGACCAGGTTAGGATCGGTGTAGGGCTTCACGAACGTCCGGATCTAACTCTTCATCATCGGTAAGAGGATCCGGTTGCCTATACCACGGGCCGTGCGTCTCATGATTCTAACAAAACAATATTTTTGTCAACTTAACTTTGTCATTGGATTTATGACTATTTAATTTTTGAGATTTATTTCTTAAATAAATAAATATTCTATCATAATTCTTGAAAACAAGATTCACTCTGATAATTTTATTAACCAATATTCATAACCATGAAAACAATTTGGAATCTTTTACAAAATATCATTTATTATCAAAAGTTTTCGATATATACATAGAGCGTCTCGGCTCCAAAAGTCACCACCTCAATCGCATATGCATAAAAAGGCAATATTGTGATGGAGACATGCTATGATATACACAATTCATCACTGATAATGGTGCTGTAATTCTTCTCCTAGAAATAAAGTGGCTAAAAAGTCAAAAAATACGGCAAGAATTTCTAAAATTTTTGGGTGAATGATTATAGAGTTGTACATAATGAATAATTCCTAACCTTATCAAGATCACGGCTACTAGTGAGATATTCTGTCTAAGTCTCTGTCATTGATTGGTATTGATGTTAATACTTCGCCCTCCAGAGAACCACATATGATGACATCGTTCTACTGGATCAAGAAAGTATAGATCCTCAAAGTGACGAGCGAGTCTCACTCTGCTTTCTCGGGTTGTTGTAGCGGAGTTGATGAGATTTTCGAAGGCAGAGGCGATCATTGTTGAGAAAACATGGTGCTCATGCTAGATCAAGTGTGTGGAGGAAAAGAACTCACAAAATACAAGAACAATATCTTGCTTATTAAGTTGTTTATGGATACAACTAGGCCTTGCTCAATACAAAATGCCTCCTAGCTCCACCTTTAAGTAGATGAGCTAGTGGACCTTAAGTCCCTTCACACTCACACCCTTCTCTTCCCCTTCTACATAATCTTAGTCTCTTAATACCCCCCTCAATACTAACTATGAAAGAATGGAATAGGTGGTATTGGACATAGGATGCCTTTATAACATTAGGCTTACAAGGTTTGAAATATAGGTGTGATTACATTGAGATTTAAAACAATTTCTCAGCAGAGGTAGAGGCTGATACAAAGTTTGCCTCTGACTCTTTGTTAGGACATTTAGAAGTGATATGTCCCATTTGTTTACACTTGTTACATTTCATTTTGTTTGGATATTTGATCCAACAATTATTTGCTAAATGACCCACCTTTTTGCAATGGGCACATCTTACTTTGACTACTGCATCTTCATCCATTCTTGCATTCACTAATGCAAGTTGAGCCATAAGGCCCTTCAAGTGAGAGATGAAGGCTCCAATGCCTTCTCCCTCTTTGAGTTCCAAGCTAAAAAATTCAATTTTGAGTGAGATCTTGGAATTCTTACCACGTGCTCCATAGAGCTTATCAAGCTCATCCCATTTCTCCTTTGTAGTCGGAAGCTGGTCCACATGGTGAATGAGAGACTCATCAAGATGAAGCATGAGGATGGCTTGTGCCCTCTCATCATCTTCAATATCTTCAGCCTTTGTTCGATCAATGACCTTAGTGCCGGAGATGAATGGCCAAAAGCCTTTGGACATCATCTTGTACTTGACAAGGACTTGCCAAGTGTGGAAGCCCTCTCCCGAGAACTTCTTGATTTGAGTGTTATCCTTTGACATTGGGTATTGAAAGAGGTTATGAGAGAGTAATGGGTTGATTTATGAAGAAGAAAAAACCATAAATTTATGATATTTAGGCTTAATTAGAAAGAGAGAGGCTTATGAGATTGCAACAACCCTAAGCAAGTCAAGAATGTTGCATAAATAGGAGATTAAAATAGTAATTTTTATGGTTTAGCACTTAGGGTTTGTGCCCAATTATTAATTTTGATGGGGATGAGCTACATTAGTGTTAAGGAACACTTTGGTTGGTGATTAAGATCACCATTAGTGTTTAAAAAATATAATTAATGTTTAAAAGCGCATTTTTAGTGTCTAATGACACTTATTTTGGTGATTAGATTCACCATTAGTGTTTAATAACACTCTTAGTGTTTAAAAACACTTTATAATAACTTTCCTTTGCTGGATTAATAGCTTCATTAGTGTTAATCAACACTATTAGTGCTCATAAGCACATTTTGAAAAGCTTTGAAAGCTTGAAGGTGATGTTGATGATGGAGCTTGATGAGAATGAGGCTTATGGATACCTTATGTGGTTGGCCACCGCTTCAAAATCAAGAGGTAGATCAGAAACAAGCTCTCATAACATCCCTTGGATGATTAGAGCAAGGAGGGAAGGTTTTGAGCAAGAAAAAAACCAAGATTGAAGCTTTAATGGAAAGCTTGCATGGAGTTGAGGAGAGGCGACTGGTTTTTCTGCTGTAACACGTGCGTCAGTCCTCTAATCGAGCTCAAACTTGAGCTGTGGATAGGGGATAGAGTGGGCTTCAAAAGCCCTCAACTCCCATAGGCTATTATAGCTCACAGTCAGCATATGGCTATACGACCAACTGCGCTACAAGAAAATGGCACCGGGCTGCTCCAGTCGTAATGCCGTCGCGAGGAGAGAGGGAATTAGCAAATCGTCCGTACGAATGCATGCGCCTAGGCCTCCTCTTCAACTCCCATGTTGAGATCTCCCCAAGATATGGCCTCTACAAGCTGGTAGAGCTCCTCCACTGCCAGGGGGTTGAGCTCCACAAGTAGAAGATAAGGGAAAAATGGAAGAGAATGACCTAATCTACACCACAAGGGTCCTAATCAACCTAGGCTCTAGATACCATGTTGAGAAAACATGGTGCTTATGCTAGATCAAGTGTGTGGAGGAAAAGAACTCACAAAATACAAGAACAATATCTTGCTTATTAAGTTGTTTATGCATACAACTAGGCCTTTCTCAATACAAAATGCCTCACCTTTAAATAGATGAGCTAGTGGACCTTAAGTCCCTTCACACTCACACCCTTCTCTTCCCCTTCTACATAACCTTAGTCTCTTAATAATCATATCCTCACTCTGGGAAAGTCCAGAAATGCTAGACTGATTTGGGGTATCCATCTAAAAATCCAGTTGTTCAATTTATGAAGTTCATTTCAATTTATGAAGTTCATTTCAAACATAATCTTAACAAGTGAAAACCTTATTTCCGAGATTTACTTTAAAATTTTAGGCAATTTCTAGTGCTGTTTCGTAAGTTTACAGCAACGCTCTAATACCAGCTCTGTGATGTTAAGCAGCGGAAGTATCTTCCTCTTGCACCGCAGGGCAGGGTTTCCCACTCGGGGCCTCGCCCTCGAATGCTTGGGCACGAGACTAATCCAGTGGTCATTCAAAAACCAAAACCAAGAAAATTTCCCTTGCTCGGCGACGATTCCACCTTTTTGATTTTCTTAACGAATTTTCTAACGGGGTTAAGAGACTAAACTATCCTCCACCTGATTAAACCAGATAGAAGGAAAACTATCACTAACTTAATTTGAAGAAATCAACACCTTTTCCTAACCAAAATCAGGCACAGCCGTTGATCTAATCATTCGAGGAAATCAACGCTTTTTCCTAACCAAAACCAGGCACAGCCATTGATCTAATCATTTGAGGAAATCAACGCTTTTTTCCTAACCGAAATCAGGCATAGCCGTTCATCTACTCATTTGAGAAATTCTGCAGGTTTTTATTTAACTACTCGAATTCTAAGCATATTCCTATTATTTCAATTTAATTATTAAAACTCCACTGATCCCAGCCTCTAACCCCATCCGGCCCATGGGTTAGCCACCACCAACCCAACCACTGGAATCAGTAGAACCAGATAATTACTCACCCACCCATAATTGAATGCCTTTCTTAACTTTTGCTTTCGAATATAGATACGCACACACTCCTCTTTAAAACTTCAACATATAAAATAATCCATTGACAAAGAGTTATTGGTTACAGATATCATAACTAAAAATTTCCATCCAGTCCCTTGTTTCTCAAAAAAAAGTATCACTCTGGACTCTCCGTTTTGAGACCAGCTGGTCAGCCAACGAGATCGAGTAACAGATTACAATAATCATTTCGTCCATCATACATATCTTTCACGACATACGCATGGGTGTCCTAGGCACAGTGAGCCCATGCATCGCCTGGTCAAAACCCTCCAGGATCCTCCTTAGGTATCCTGGCACTTCACTCAGGGATCGCTTCATCGGCCCTCCTCCATCGTACTGGAAGCACACCATTTTAACAGTGCCGAGGTTGGTCAAGACCTGGGCAGGCTTTGCCGCGTGAGCTATCCTTTGAACACTCCCCGCACCAACTTGCAATTGAACTTCCCTTAGAAAAACATATACCAAATGCTCCCTCCAGCATTGTGGCATGAGACAATCCTTTAAGAAAACAGGGTTTCTATGCAAGTTTTCAGTTTGATTTTCTTTTGAATACAAGGAGTATTTCTTGAATCAGTATCCCCAAAACGTCTTGATCGGCATTCTAAATTTCATACCAGAATTCCTCAAATTCTGTAACCTTGATCTACAGATCAATTTGAATGGTCTCAAACTTAGTTTCAGATTTGGCGGGACTTTTAAGTGTATTTTTCTAAACTGGTCACACCTTCTTTCCTCGAAATGATGAAATAGTTTGGTCTTGGTCATAGCCTTGATTCAAGGTTCGAGTCAAATAAGATTTTTCCTGAACTATCTTTCTCGAAAAGGTTTGATAATTCAGTTACTATTCTACTGAATTTCTTTCTTTGAATATTCACTTAACTGATTTCTAAATTAGTTACAAATTCCAATGAGGAATAAATTAATCATTTATCTGAATATTTCGATCTCGATAGATTTCCTAAATTTTCTTTTTACAATCCATGTGAATATAAAACGATATAAATTTCTCTCTTAGAGTATTTAATTATTCATTTAACAAATACTCATAAAATTTAAACATAGAGTTTAAGAGAATTCTAATTTTGATATAAAAATTCTTTATGCATCTATTTATGCATAAAAATCAACTTCAATGGGAATAACACTTTTATTAAAAAAATCCTTTTATGCATAAAATCAAATCTAATAGGAATGACACTTTTAAAATAAAAAGATTTTCTTTATGCATCTATTTATGCATAAAATCAATTTTTATAAGAATAACGCTTTTATAATAAAAAAATTTCTTTATGCATCTTTCTATGCATAAAAAATCAATTTAATAAGAATAACACTTTTGTAATAAAAAAAGTTCTTTATGCTTCTTTCTATGCATAAAAATCAATTTAATAAGAATAACACTTTTATGATTAAAAAATTTCCATTATGCATCTTTCTATGCATAAAAATCAATTTTAATAAGAATAACACTTTTGTAATTAAAAAAATTCTATTATGCATCTTTCTATGCATAAAAATCAATTTTAATAAGCATAACACTTTATAATAAAAAAAATTCCTTTATGCATCTTTCTATAAATCAAATTTAATGACAATAACACTTTTATAATAAAACATTTTCCATTATGCATCTCTCTATGCATAAAAATCAAATTTAATGAGAATAACACTTTTATAACAAAAAAATTTCCATTATACATCTTTCTATGCATAGAAATTAAATTTAATAAGAATAACACTTTTATACTAAAAAAATTCCATTATGCATCTTTCTATGCATAGAAATTAAATTTAATAGGAATAACACTTTTATACTTTAAAATTTTTTTATTATGCATCTTTCTATGCAAAGAAATTATATTTAATTAGAATAACACTTTTATAATAAAAAAATTTCCATTATGCATCTTTCTATGCATAGAAATCAATTTTAATAATTAATATCAGTGATATCCATGCATATTCATAGATGAATATATACATGGAGTAATTAGAATATTTCTTTTAGATGCAAAAATGGTGGGAATTACTCTTTTGGAATAACATAAAAAAATAACTTTCTTTTTCACAAAATTCTAGAAAATTTTACCATAACCTCTTTTGTATGGTTGACCATTTCTCATTTTTATCATTCTTTATTTAGCTTAAATTAACCCAAATTAGATTCATAGAACTCTAATCTAAACAATTTTCTAAATTCAAGAGAGTAAACAATAAGAAGAGTTTAATTAATCAATTAGTTAATCTTTCTAGGATTAAGAAAGATTGGAATGTAAAGAAGAGAAGGGGGTGGCCGTGGCCTTTTCCTCAAAGGCATAACATTTGAATTTAATTCAATCAACTGTAAAACATGAAAATCAAGAAAAACCATAGATTTAAAATTAAACAAGTAAGAAAATTAGCTTACATGAAGCTTGTAAGCTCTCCTTTAGCTTGAGGGATTGAGGGTTCTACTCTTGTTTTGAAGCAAGAGTGGCCACCAATTCACTTTGGAGAGGATTAGGCCAAAAAAAATTTGAATTATTAAGAAATTCAATGTAGATGGCTCAGACGAGTAGAGTAACAGTGCATAAACACCATTAAGCTTTTACGAAGGGGGAGGCTTCTATTTATAGGAAAAAGTGAGCCTCTAACCACGCAAACTGATTCTAGAATTTTCCAGATCAGTTTAGTCAATTTTTAACCATTTTTGGGTCAATTCAACTTACTATTTGGATCTAGTTTTGCAATAGGAGAGAGGAGAGAGGAGAGATGAAAATATCTCATTTAATTGATGAAAAATTTGGGGTAATGATGAGAAAAAAGGTGCCTCCTTCATGGGGGAGATCCCCACTCTGAGAGGTGTCAAAATTCAAATTTTTATATATTTTCTTTGGTCCTTAGTCCACTCTTCATCTTATGTGAGCATTTATTCATTTTTGGGGGGTTCTTCTTTTATTTTTCAATTTATCTCTTCCCTACATTTGCATTAATCTTATTGGTCCATAAGAACCTTAATCCAAAAATTTTAGAAAATCTCGACCCTTAGGCTAAGATCTTTTATGCACATTATAATTTATTTCTAATGCGCCTTAGGAATTTCTTTTTAAACTTCTATTTTGGGGAAATTTATTTTAATAAGAAGGGATATTTTTCCATCCAAAGATATCTAAAAATTGAATTAGCTCTCTCTAGAATATTTTCTCTCTCTAGGCCAAAACAGGTAGAAACGAGATCTTTTATTATTTTGAAAAAGGGGATTGATTACAGGGGAAGAAACTGGACATCTTGAGGGGATGGGGAGGAATATTACAACCTCATTGACTAAACATGCAAGACCTAGGCTCCTCTACACTGTCTAACATGCTCTCTGACCACCACCTAGCGCCATAGTACCCCTACAGGCCTCTCACTCACCCCACCGCCACAAACACTATGGTTGGGGGAGAAGGGAGCGTGGATCCTCTCATGGAAGTATACCCGCCAAGGATGAGTCAACCTCACTGACATGCAAGCCCTAGGCTCTACACTGTCTACCGTACTCTTCGACCAACACCTAGCACCGCAGTACCACTACAGGCCTCTCACTCACACCACACACACCACACACACTACTCACACCTCACTCACCTCGCTCACACAAAGAGATAGAAAAAACACCAAACAGAGCACAACACTACCATCACAATACCAAAAAGGAGTGATACAAGGGAGACTCCGCTCCGATAGAAGGACTGTGCTAGAACTCTAGGTGATACACTAGAGAGTGTCCTCTTCCGTGACAGTATGTCCCCGATTGTCTCTATGCTGTCGAGAGAGTGCTCCCCTTAACGCCTCCTTAGGTGTCCTCCTCCTTGGGTGGTGCTCAAGAGGATCTCTCCCTACCTTGGGAAAGGGAGAGGGGAAAGGAAGATGGTGCTCAGGATCTCAAAGAGGATCTCTCCCTGCCTTGGGAAAGGGAGAGGGGAAAGGAAGGTGGTGCTCAAGATCTCAAAGAGGATCTCTCCCTACCTTGGTAAAAGGGAGAGGATCTCTCCCTAGGGTGGTGCTCAAGAGGATCTCTCCCTACCTTGGGAAAGGGAGAGGGGAAAGGAAGATGGTGCTCAGGATCTCAAAGAGGATCTCTCCCTGCCTTGGTAAAAGGGAGAGGGGTGTTGCCTCCATGAGTGCCATTGGATTTGGCCATGCACATATGAGATGTTGACCAGCGGCGGTCAGAGGGGTCGAAGAGCACTGGCACTCAAAGGGCACTGACGGTGACGGCGATTAGAGTCATCGGAGGGCATCGGGGGTCAGAGTGGTCGGAGCACACCGATGGTCTGAGTGGTTGGAGCAATCGGAGGGCACCGACGGTCCAAGTGGTTAGAGCAGTCGAAGGGCATTGGCAGTCGGAGTGGTCGGAGCACACCGGCGGTGATGGGGGTCAGAGCGATCGGAGAGCACACTGGCGGTGATGGCGATCAAAGCGGTCGGAGTAGTCGGGGGGGCACCGATGGTCGGAGTGGTTGGTGGAGAGTGGAGGAACTGGCTTCCTGTCCATAGGTCACCCACTACTACTACTCAATTCACCATCCCAGTGAATGCCAAGAAAACATAGGTGAGCCTTTGGGAAAAACATCCGACAAGCAGGCTGCCAAGCATACGTCATACAATGATCCTTCCAAACAAACCTTCTAGATAGATACAAAATAAATAAAAATGAATCAACTAGGCTCCTGTGCAACTTCATCCAACGAGCGCTATAGAAAAAAAGATTAAACAGGGAGATCTTGGGCACTTCATCCAGTAAGCTATCACTAACTATATTACCACTGTCATCCCCCGGGCAAAGCATCCGGCAGAAGGTTATCTCAACAAAGGCACAAAAATCAATCTAAACAATAATAATCATTGGCCACTTCGTCTCTCGGCAAAACTTCTAGCACAAAGTCCCAGTATACAAAGATACAAAATGAAGCATGGCTATGGCCAGCAGTACATAAAAGATCCACTTCTCATTAACAGAAAAGGTCCGCTTCTCCCAAGTATCATTAGCATGTGTCAAGGCAGCCTCACACAGAACTTTTGCTGCATCAAGATTAAGTGAAGGCAGGGGAGGCACCCTTGCAGTATACTGCATGCAAGTACTCCCACGGGATGCATCAAATGAGGACATTAGCTCCCCCTTCCACCACAGCTCAATGCAAGCTACTCTTCCATGCTTGGAACAAGCAAACATCAATGGCGTCTGTTTGTGACAATTCATTGCATCACCATAGCCTTATTCTTCAAAAGCAGCCAAAGCACATCAGGTTGGCCATAGGAAGCTACGTGGTGGAGAGGAGAGAGGGAGGTGGCGCCAATGAGAGCGAGGGGGCGCGGGGGGTGGTGGGGCTAAGGCTTAAGGGTTAGGGATTCTTTAAAAGTTTTAATGTGTTTTCTTCTTGGTGGCAAGCACGGTTTAACAACAAAGGCTGCTGCCATGGGGAGCTGCTATAGATGCTGCCGACGAGTGACTACGGGTTCTTCTATAGATGTAGCCATCTAGCTGTGCTGCACACCTGCAACTATGTTGCATGCTTAATGACTGTACTCTAGCTAAGCACTGCTCTACAACTGCGAGCTATGCTCTCTAATGGCCACCCCCAGCCTCTTCTCTTTGCTTTGACGAAATCCACCAAGCACTACATCGACGGCCTTTGCCGCGTTTGAGAATGGCCATTGCCCGCTCTGCTCTCTGGTGACTAGCTCTGTCGTGCTTTGATGTGCTCTCCGACGTCCACCACCAAGCTCGGGTTGCTCTGTTCTATTGATGACCCCTGGGCTCTACTCTTTGCTACACAATGTGATGACTTCTGCTCCTCTTCTCTCGGGGATGGCCACATGCTACACTCAAAGTCCATGCCTGTTGTGCTTGACGACCACCCCACAACCACCTTTCTCTTATGGGATAGCATCCGCCAACAACAAGGGCTATCGAGAGTGGTCGGTGAGGGGGGAGTGGGGGACCGAGTGAGAGTGAAGCAAGGGGGGCCGTGAGGTGGAGACCCTTTGCCGTGTTCCTCTCTTCCAACTAGAAATAAAAAACTCCTTAATTGTTGAAAGATACATCAAACCAACAGTGACTTTTGCTATGTATACATGAGAGTCACAATTGTAATCCACAATGTACCCCAAAGGGAGCCTTAAAAGCTACATCGGATACAAGCATATGGGATCTCCACACAGTATCAAAATCTAGCTCCATAATCCACAAACAACCCTTGGTGCATGCAGCAGAAATCTCCAGACAAAGGACTTAGTTGCTCTGAGCTGTATTGGAAGAGCCAATAGCCCTTCGGCAACCTACACCTTCCCAGTGGTGCAAGAACGAAGAACGAAAAAAGCGGCCAGAGTGAACTACCCAAACGGTTGTAACTTTTTGATTGCAATGGGGGGGGAGGTGAGTGGGGTGTGGGGAGTGAGAGCAAGGGAGGTCGGTTGAGTGGACGGTGAGGAAGAGGGGGGGGGGGTGGGGTTGCAAGAGAGAAGGGGCAAGTGAGTGAGAAGGGGGGAGGGGGGGCGGGTGAGTTTGGGAGTTAACGGTGAGAAAGAGGGGGGCGATGGTCAATGAGGGGGGAAAGGGAGGGTTGGTCGGTGGGGTGGGGGGACAGAGGAGTGGGGTGGGGGGAGAGAGGAGTGGGCTTGGAGGGGGGAGGCTCAGGTTGGGAGAGAGAGAGAATGAGAATGAGGGGAAGGGCTTGGTCGGTGGGGGAAAGAGATAAGGGGGTGATGGTGAGATGACGAGGGGGGGTGGGCTGCGCACAGGGGGGCCAGTGAGTTGGCTACATGAGAGAGAGAGGGGGTGGGGTTGCCGAGCGAGAGAGGGACGAGGGATGATAGTGAGGATAGGGAAGGGACGGGTGGGGTCAGCGAGCGAGGGAGGGAGGGAGAGGGGTTGAGAACTTGAGGTGAGAGGGGGGGAGGGGGGGGATGGTCGGTGAGGGGGGGTTTGGTCAGTGGGCTGGGGGCTGGGGTGAGAGGGTGGTCAGTGGAAAGGGAGAGAGCGGGGGTCAGGTTGGTCGTTGGGGTGACAGTGAGAAAAAGAGGGTGGTGGGGTCACCAGAGGGAAGGGGGAGAGGAGAGGGATGGTGGTCCGTGGGGTAAGCGAGAGGGGAGACTGAGAGAGGGGATGGTCGGTGGGTTGAGGGAGTGTCGGTGGGGTGAGCGAGAGGGAGAGAAAGAGAGAGGGGAGACTGAGAGAGGGGATGGTGGGTGGGTTGAGGGAGTGTCGGTGGGGTGAGCGAGAGGGAGAGAAAGAGAGAGGGGGATGGTCCGTCGGTGCGAAGGGAGAGGGAGATGAGGTTGGTCGGTGGGGAGGAAGTGTCGGTGGGTGAGGTTGGTCGGTGGGGAGGAAGTGTCGGTGGGTGAGCGAGAGGGAGAAAAACAGAGAGGGGGATGGGTGGGTGCAATGGGAAGATTGTTATTTTTTTAATTTTATTTTTTGAAAGGGTCGACGAGAGGGGGAGCACGGGTGAGCGACCAAAAAAGGGGGGGGAAGGTGGTGAAGGTCTGTGGGGTGAGGAACGGGGGGGTCGGCGGGTTGGGCACGGGGGAGATGGGTCGGGTGAGATGGAGCTGAGAGAGAGAGTGAGAGAGGGGCTAGGTGGTCGGTGAGGTGAGGGAGAGAGGGGGTGAGACTGGTGAGGGCTTGGTTGGTGAGGGGGATAGGTGGTTGGTGAGGGGGCTAGGTGGTCAGTGAGGTGAGGGAGAGAGGGGGTGAGACTGGTGAGGGCTTGGTTGGTGAGGGGGATAGGTGGTCTGTGGAGAGAGAGAGAGTGGGAGAGGGTGTCGATGGGGAGAGAGATAGAGTGGGAGAGGGTGTCGATGGGGAGAGAGGGGGTTGGTTTGGTGACGGTGGGTAGTTTTTTTTTCTGGATGGCGCAGAGGGGAAAGGAGAAGAGAGAGAGATTGCTAGAGAGAAAGAGAGAGGAGGGTGGCATGGGTGAGGGAGAGAGAAAGAGAGATGGAGGGCATGGGACATAGGGGGTGCACGAGGGAGAGGGTGGTGGTGGGGTGAGAAAGAAAGCGAGAGAGAGGGTGAGTGGGGGGGGGGAGAGAGAGAGAGAGAGAGAGAGAGAGAACGAGAGAGAGGGGGGTGATGGGGTGGGGTTGTTTTGGGTTTTGTTTTGAGAGAGTGGGGCGGGGGGTTGTATACTAGTAGCATGGGGAGGGGAGAGAGAGAGAGAGAGAGAGAGAGAGAGAGAGAGAGAGAGAGAGAATGAGAGAGAGGGGGGTGATGGGGTGGGGTTGTTTTGGGTTTTTTTTTGAGAGAGTGAGGGGCGGGGGGTGATGGGGTGGGGTTGTTTTGGGTTTTTTTTTTTGAGAGAGTGAGGGGCGGGGGGTGTATACTAGTAGCATGGGGAAAAAAATCTCCTAAAGAGGGAAAATGTGCCTCGGCAGGTGTAAGATTCCTCCCTCTATCTTTTGAGATATAAAGGTGTAAGAACCTCCCCTTCAGTCTCTATAATCATCCCCTAATTTTGATTGCAAGAAAACATTGTTTTACTCTATTTTGGTCTAGAGAGAGAGAGAGAAAATATTCTAGAGAGAGGTAATACAGTTTTGAAATATTTTTAAATAAGAATTTTCTCCTAATCAATGACAAGGTGGGTTTTTTTTTAATTATTTTGAGAGAGAGAGAGAGAGAGAGTGGGGGCGGGGGGTTTGGGGGTGTGTCAGTGGGGAGACCGAGAGAGGGGGATGGTCGGTGGGGTGGGGAGATTTTTTTTTGGATTTTTTTTTTGAGAGAGATAGAGAGTGAGGGGGGGGGGTGAGAGAGTGGCGAGGGTGCAAGGTTGTGGAGCACCCCTTGAATGGGGTCTGGGTCTAACTCCATTATGTCCACCCTATTAAACTGGAACCCCTCATAGGAATTTAACCAATTCCATAGAGGTTTTGCCACCTCTCCCTCTGAACTGAATGGATCCCAGGCCTTATCCAATCGTAAGCCTTGCCATTCCTCCGATTCTTCCTTGTCATTGGGTCCTTCCTCCCGAATGGGAATCATGTCATGTAGGGTAGTACCCTGAGCACTCTCATCGGGGCCTTTTTCCAAGGGCAAGGTCACTGTCCCCTTTGGGTTAGGGATATGCAAGTTGTCCCGACCCCAATCATGGATCACTTGAGCTGCCCTCAACCAAGGCCTTCCAATGATGAGTAAGCTGTAAGCCCCTCAAGCTGGTGGGAGGTCTAACACCACAAAAGTCATTTCACATACTAATCCTTCAAAACTGATCGGAACTTGCCTGACTAGTCCCACGGGCATCACTTCTCTTTGGTCTGTTCGCCACTCGGATGGCGAAGGGAGCTGGCTCAGTAACTCGGACACCGACTTTCTTAGTAGCTTTGGGCATGATGTTAACACCAGAACCACCATCCACAATGGCTCTTGTAATTTGAGTTCCTCCCATGGAGACTGTCACCCTTGGGCTTCAGTGAATGATCGGCTACTCCTGGGACAATGAGGCATACCCTTGCTTGCTGCCTCCTGGGCAGTCACCCATGACTACTAGATGTGGCTTCACCCCTAGTTGCCTTCGAATCCATCCAATGCTGGACCAAGCCTAACAGATGCTCTCCTATTTCCTGGCTCAAACCACATAACTGAGGAAGGGTGATTTCCACCTTTACTCCTGCAAACTTTTCCTCCTAACTTAAATTACTAACCTTGGGTTGCGTAGACTCCTCATCCGCCTTTGAAGGTGTGGTGGTTGGGGGAATGACCAAGGTAGGCGCCGCTTCCTTCTCCATGGGTGGTGTTTGAATGAATTCCTCCACGGCCTCCTTATAAGCTTGGTCCACAAACGGATGGGTAGATTGCACCATCAAGGAGAGGAGTTGGTGTCTTTGGGGCTCCTTGGGACCAGGTGACGGCCGCCACTGTTGGAGTGCAAGCAGTGGTGGGAGGTGGCACCACCGCCACTATTGGAGTGTCAACCTTGGGAGATGGCACCACAGCTTCCACCATGTTAACCAATGGGGTTCTAGAACAATCCTGGGTGTAGTGGTCTTAGCTCTCTAGGCAATGGAGGCATGGGGGCGAGCCCTGTGGTACAGCGCATTGAGCTTGCATGTGGCCGCTCCCACCACAAGGGTAGCATATAAGAGGTCGGGTGGGGTTGTTGGGAGGACGGCGATTGGGGTACCTTTGGTTAGGCCGAGCCCATACGTGTTGTTAATGGCCGAAGGTACTGGAGGGGCTGCTGCATAGACCACCGAAGGTGGGTTCTAATAGACTTGAGGTGTTTGTGGGATAGGCACTAGTGGGAGGTACTGCTGATAGGTTGGGAGAGTGCTTGCTTGATATGGAATTTGCATAGGTAGGGGGTTGTATGTTAGGGTTGCTCCTCCAGGATGAGGGGTATTGGTGTATGCTACCGTGGCTACCTGAGCCCCTATTGAGATGAAGTGGTCTGGGGCGGTGGAGGGGTTTGTACAAAAGTAGCCATGGGGGAAGAAAGGGAATGTAGCTAAGTAGGAGGGACCAGCGGGGGAAGAAAGGGTATGTAGGGTAGCTAAGGGTAGCTAAGTAGGAGGGACTAGCAGGGGGAGAAAGGGTATGTAGGGTAGCTAAGTAGGAGGGACCAGTGGGGGGAGAAAGGGTATGTAGGGTAGCTAAGTAGGAGGGACCAGGGTTAATATAAGCTTGGGATTGGGGGGCTGATTGTTGAGGGTTCAAGAAGGGTGTTGGGTTTGGTTGGTGCTTAGGAGCCTTGGAAGCAATATTTCTTAGAGGGACAATCATTTGGAAGATGGCCTTGCGAGCTACATACCCGGCACCATGGACTCGTCTTGGGATCTTTGACCTTGAGCTACTCAATCTCCTTCCGGAGTGCTGCCACCCACAGTCGCGTCCTCTTGTTGTGACCTTTTGAAATCTTCAAGCTCCTTCTTTGTAAGATTTCTCTCTCCAGCTTTTGAGGTGTGCACATGTAAGAACCTCCCCTTCCGATCTTATAATTATTCCCCTCTCTGAAATAAAAGAAAGATCTTGTTTTGGCCTAGAGAGAGAAAATGTCTAGAGGGAGGTAATTCAAAATTGAGATATTTTTGGATATAAAAATCCTCCTAGTGTCTAAAATGGTTTCCCCTTAAACAAAAATTCAAAATTAACTTTCCAATATACAATTGAAATTAATTGAAAATAGATAAAAAGGACCTTAGCCTAAGGGTTCAGATTTTCAGACAATTTTGAATTATGCTCCAATTAAGGCTCCTATGGACCAATAAGATTAATCCAAATGTAGGGAGGAGATAAATTGAAGAATAAAAGAAAATCCCCCAAAAATGAGTAAATGCTCACATAAGATGTGAAGAGTTGACTAAGGACAAGGTTTATTAGTTAAAAATTTAGAGATATTTAGAGGAAATGATGCATTTTTGACACCTAAGTGTGGGGATCTCCCCTCATGAAGGAGGTGCCTATTTCACATGTGTGGGGATCTCCCCTCATGAAGGAGGCACCTATTTCACATGTGTGGAAGAGTTTTAAACTCATAAATAATAAGATATTTGTATCTCTCCTCTCTCCTATTTCAACTAGATCCAAAAAGTAAGCTAAAGTGACCCAAAAATGGTCAAAAATTGACCAAACTGATCTGGAAAATTTTAGAATCAGTTTGCTTGGTTAGAGGATCACTTTTTATTCAATGTAAATGGCTCTGGGTAGTAGGAGTAGAGTAACAGTACATAAACACCATTAACCTTTTACAAAGGGAGAGGCTTTTATTGATAATTCAATTCTTTTTGGTTTAATCCTCTCCAAAGTAATTGGTGGCCACTCTTGCTTCAAACAAGAGTAGAACCCTCAATCCCTCAATCTAAAGGAAAGCTTACAACTCCATGTAAGCTAAATTTTTCTTACTTTTTAATTTTAAATCTATGATTTTCTTGTTTCATAGTTGATTGAAGTAAATTCTACTGCTATGCCTTGATGAAAAGGCCACCCCCTTCTCTTCTTTACAATTCAGCCCTTCTTTATCCTAGAATGAAACAAAAAGATTAATTAAATTTTTCTTATTGTTTACTCTCTTGGAAATTAAAAATTGTGTAGCTTAGAGTCCTTTACATTTAATTGGGGTTAATTTAAGTTGAAAATAGAATGATAAAAATGAGAAATGGTCAGCCATACAAAGGAGGTTATGGCAAAATTTTCTAGAATTTTATGGAAAAGAAAGTTTATTTTTATGTTATTCCAAAAGAGTAATTCCCACCGTTTGTGCATTCTAAAAGAAAGATTCTAATTTACTCTATGTACATATTCACCTATGAATATGCATGGATATCACTGATATTAATTATTAAAATTAATTTCTATGCATAGAAAGACGCATAATGGAAATTTTTTTATTATAAAAGTGTTGTTTTCATTGAATTTAATTTCTATGCATATAAAGATGCATAATGGAAGTTTTTTTTATTACAAAAGTGTTATTTTCATTGAATTTAATTTCTATGCATAGAAAGATGCATAATGAAATTTTTATTATTATAAAAGTGTTATTTTCATTGAATTTAATTTCTATGCATAATGGATTTTTTTATTTATAAAAGTGTTGTTTTCATTGAATTTAATTTCTATGCATAGAAAGATGCATAATGGAAAATTTTTTTATTACAAAAGTGTTATTTTCATTGAATTTAATTTCTATGCATAGAAAGATGCATAATGGAAATTTTTTATTATTATAAAAGTGTTATTTTCATTGAATTTAATTTTATGCATAGAAAGATGCATAAAGGATTTATTTTTAATTCAAAAGTGTTATTCTTATTAAAATCGATTTTATGCATAGAAAGATGCATAAAGGATTTATTTTTATTTCAAAAGTGTTATTCTCATTGAAATTGATTTTATGCATAGAAAGATGCATAAAGGATTTATTTTTAATTCAAAAGTGTTATTCTCATTAAAATTGACTTTTGCACAGAAAGATGCATAAAGGATTTATTTTTATTTCAAAGGTGTTATTCTCATTAAAATTGATTTCATGCATAGAAAAATGCATAAAGGATTTTTTTTTCAAGTGTTATTCTCATTAAAGTTTATTTGTATGCATAAATAGATGCATAAAAGGATTTTTATAAAAGTGTTATTCCCACTGAAGTTGATTTTTATGCATAAATAGATGCGTAAAGAATCTTTATATCAAAATTAGAATTCTCTTAAATTCTATGTTTAAATTCTATAAATCAGATAGGTGTGAATGAATGGATGGATGGATATGATGTGAATAGAGGTGATGAGATGTGAGGTGAATAGATGTAATGAGATATGATGAGAATCAGATAGGTGTGAATGAATGGATGGATGGATGTGATGTGAATAGAGGTGATGAGATGTGATGTGAATAGATGTGATGTGAATTAGATAGGTGTGAATGAATGGATGGATGGATGTGAAGTGAATAGAGGTGATAAGATGTGAGGTGAATAGATGTAATGAGATATGATGAGAATCAGATAGGTGTGAATGAATGGATAGTGGATGTGATGTGATGTGAATAGAGGTGGATGAGATGTGATGTGAATAGATGTGATGAGATCTGATGTAAATTAGATAGATGTGAATGAATGGATGGATGGATGTGATGAGAATAGAGGTGATGAGATGTGAGGTGAACAGATGTAATGAGATGTGATGTAAATCAGATAGGTGTGAATGAATGGATGGATGGATGTGATGTGAATAGAGGTGATGAGATGTGATGTGAATAGATGTGAATAGATGTGATGTGAATAGATGTAAATAGAGGTTAATAGATGTGATGTGAATAGATGTGATGAGATGAGATGTGATGTGAATAGATGTGATGAGATGTGATGTGAATGAGATAGGTGTGAATGAATGGATGGATGGATGTGATGTGAATAGAGGTGATAAGAATGTGATGTGAATAGAGGTGATGAGATGTGATGTGAATCAGATAGGTGTGAATGAATGGATGGATGGATGTGATGAGAATAGAGGTGATGAGAATGTGAGGTGAATAGATGTGATGAGAATCAGATGGATGTGAATAAATGCATGGATGGATGTGATGTGAATAGAGGTGATGAGATGTGAGGTGAATAGATGTGATGAGACGTCATGTTGTGAATCAAGATGTAAATGAATGATATGGGATGTGAGTGAATGTATGTTATGATAATGGATATGGATGTGTATGTGAAGAATGGATATGGATGAATATGTGAAGAATAGATGTGAATGTATATGTGAAGAATGGATATGGATGAATATGTGAAGAATATATGTGAATGTGTATGTGAAGAATGGATATGGATGAATATGTGAAGAATAGATGTGAACGTATATGTGAAAGAATGGATGTGGATGTATGTGAAAGAATGGATGTGACATGAATATATGTTGACGTGTATGTGAAAGAATGGATGTAGATGTGTATGTGAAAGAATGTGATGTGACATGAATATATGTGAATGTGAAGTGATAGATATGAATGTATGGATAGATGTGAGAAGTCGTACATGTGAACGATTGGATGGATGTGGATGAATGAGATATGATGTGGATAGAAGGGATGTGATATAATGGTGATAAGAATGAATGTAATGGAATGAATGAATGTGAATGTGATGGATATGAATGAATGTGATGTGATGGGATGTGAATCAGGATGTAAATGAATGAATGTGATGTGATGGGATGTGAATCAAGATGTAAATGAATGATTTGATATGAGTGAATGTGATGTGGTATGAATGGATGAGATGTGAATGAATGTGATGTGATGAGATGTGGATATGGGTAGATGCGAGTGGATGAGATCTGATGAGGATAAATTAAGAAGGATGAGATAAAAATGATGTGATTGGATGAGAATAGGAATACTCATGAAATGGTTGTGGAATTAAATGATGTGGATTGATGTGGAATAATGTGGAAAGATGAGAGTTCGTTATAGAAATTGTATTTATGATCTGTTTTTAAATAACTGTTTTATGTCAAGAATGTTGGGGAAGCATTTTGACCGTCTTGTGAATGAGTTCATGGAGACCTAATCTGATAAAGTTGCAACAGTTTGACAGAGAGTCAATGGAGGACGTCTCGTGTAGCAAGGTTGGCCGAGGTCTTGACTAGCCTCAGTTCGATTAAAATGGTGAGCTTCCGGTACGATGGATGAGGGACCAAGGAAGCGAGCCTATGAGTGAAGCGCTAGGTCACCTGTGAAGGATCCTAGTAGAGGGTGCTGACCATATGGTGCTCGGGCTCTGGGTCGCCGCCAACGATACCCACGCGTGCGTCGAGGAAGATATTGAAACAAGGAGTAAGAGTTGTTTTCTAAATTCAAGCATGGATCTGGTTGATTGACCTTGCTGCGGATGAGTCCATGGCTCTTTTATGTGGATCCGTTGGTTGATCTTACTGATCTTCAATGGAGATTCCATTTTGATATGTGAATATATTGCCAAGTACTATGAGCTAGGAACCATCGAAAAGGCCCTTGAGTGGACAGGTGGTGAGCGTTCTGGTTGCCAATGATGCCATAGGTACAGTGATGAAGGAATGATTGGAAATTAGGATTCAACCGGAGATTTTGAGGATTATGATCAGTGACACTATGATTTTATCAAATGATTGTTTTAAAGACAGCTGAATCTGTGAAAAAGGCAATTTCATATTGGGTGTGTAAGTGGTATGACTAGTTTTAAGTTTGCATGAATATCCGGCTAGGGGGACTTGGAACTCTTTTCCCTGGTACCCAAGACAAAACCTAACCAAATTCTTAATTGGATCCCATCACTATAGTGGTTGGCTAACCCACGAGACTGGATGGGGTTAGGCTGGACTGATGGATCCCTAAAATGAGACTCAATTCTAGTATGGTACGATAGATGAAGTAAATCTTGGATAAAAAATTGTTCTATGGAAAAGAATCAACAGTTATGCCTCTCAATGAGAATAAAAGCGTTGGTCTCTATGATCCAAGTACAGGTCTTTTCCTTGATCTGGCTATGATATGAGTTTGGTTGGATCAATTGAGTTAGTTAAGGCTTTTGACTACGTTAGAGTAAATTTATCCTAGAGGAATCACTCGTGTTTTCCAGGCAAGGGAAGTTTTTCCGGGTTCGGAAGAACCGAGGGATTAGTTTCTTGTTCAGATATACATGGGCGAGGCCCCGAGTGAGGGACCTTGCCCCCATGTAAGAAGTGCTACTTCCGCTGCTAGCACCCCTTGAATTCCTTGCGCGGTGGTGGGGACAGGGATCTTTCAACTGGTAGAACGAATTGGCTGAAGTGGATGAACTAAGAAGCCAAAAATGTCAAAAATTTATGAAGTAACACTAAAAAAGATGGAAATGTATAATGAAATTCATACAAATTGATATTTAGACTGAAATTCATAAATTAGTAATTAGGTCTTCAGATGGAAGTACCACAATTGCATGGAATCCCTGACTTGCTTGAGGCCTAGATATGATGGTATTTACCTTATAGTTCCAAGGACCGTGACTACCCGTATATATCGAGTGTATACATGCAGCACATTACTGGCAGTATATACGTGTAAATCTAAGATCTTGAATCCTTGGAGCTATAAGGTAAATACCATCATATCTAGGCCTCAAGCAAGTCAGGGATTCCATACAATTGCGGTACTTCTATCTAAAGACCCAATTACCAATTTATGAATCTTTATTTTGAATATCAATTTGTATGTATTTCATCACACAATTATAATCTTTTACTAGTACTTCATAAATTTTTGACATTTCTTGCTTCTCGGTTGATCCACTTTAACCAAGTCGCTTTGATACCAGCTGAAAGATCCCTGTCCCCTCTCCGTAACGAATTTTGGGGTGCTAGCAGTGGAAGTAGCACTTCTTGCACAGGGCAGAGTCTCTCACTTGGGGCCTCACCCACACGGATATCTGGACAAGAGACTAATCCCTCGGTTCTTCCAAACCGAACCCGAAAAAACTTCCTCGCTTAGGAAGCACAGGCGATTCCTCCAGGATATTTTTATTCTAACATAGTGAAGAGCCTTAACTAACCAAACTGATCTGATCGAACCTGTAAGTCACATGGTCAGATCAAAGAAGAGACTTGCACTTGGATCATAGAGACCAACACTTTTTTCCTCATCTCGAGAGGCACAACCATTGATTCTTTTCCATAGAACAAAGACTATCTAGGATTTACTTCATCCATTGTACCATAACACAATTGAGTCTCATTTTAGGGATCCATCAGTCCAGTCTACTAACCCCATCCAGTCCCATGGGTTAGCCAACTGCCCAACCACTATAGTGATAGGATCCATTTAGGAATTTGGTTATGTTTTGCCCCGGGTACTAGGGAAAAGAGTTCCCTAGCCAACGCTTCAAGCAAACTTCAAGATAGTCACACCACTTATACACCTAATATGAAATTGTTTGTTTCACAGATTCAGTTGTCTTTAAAACAATCTTTTAATGAAACCGTAGTATCACTGATCGTAATCCTCCAAAATATCTAGATTGAATTCTAATTTCCAATCATTCCTTCATCGATGTACCTATGGCATCACATCGGTGTACCTATGGCATCATTTGAAACCAGAACGTTTACCACATGTCCACTCAAGGGTCTTTTCAATAGTTCCTAGCTCATAGTACCCGAAAATATATTCACTTCTGAAAATCCAGATGGACTCTCCGTTTTGAAGATCAGCAAGATCAACCAACACATCCATATAAAAGAGCCATGGACTCATCCGTTGAGGACCAGCAAGGACAATCAATCAAATCCATGCCCGAGTTCAGAAAACAACTCTAATACCTTGTTCCATTTTCTTCCTTGATACACGCGTGGGTATATGGTCAGCACCCTCTAGGCTCCTTCGCAGGTCACCTAGCGCTTCACTCCTAGGCGGCTTCCTTGGTCCCTCATCCACCATACCGGAAGCTCACCATTTAAATTAAACCGAGGCTGGTCACCTCCGTCGACCTTGCTACATGAGACGTCCTCCGTTGACTCTCTATTAGTTGTTTAGGTCTCCACGACCTCATTCACAAGATGGTGAAAATGCTTTCCCGGCATTCTTGACATAAAACAATCATTTAAAAACAGGTCATAAATGCAGTTTCTAACGAACTCTCATCTTTCCACATTGTTTCACATCCTTTCTTGTTATTCCGCATTCTTCTATATTAATTCACATTGTTTATTCCACATCTAGTCATATGTATTCCCATCGTCTTCATCCATCCTCATCCAATCACATCATATTACATCTCATCACATCTATCCACATCTATTTTCATCACATCTTATCCATTCACATCTACCCATATCCACATCACATCAAATCATATCACATCTCATCCATTCACATCTACCCCTATTCACATCACATCTCATCACATCCGTTCACATCACATCTCATCACATCCGTTCATAGCACATCTTATCCATTCACATCTACCCATATCCACATCACATCTCATCACATCCGTTCACATCACATCTCATCCATTCACGTCTTATCAAATCATACTCACATCCATTTACATCTCATCATATCATATTCACATCGCATCACATCCATTTAGATATCATCACATCACATTCACATCCATTCACATCACATCTCATCCATTCACATCCATCACAGCCATTCACATCCATCACACCCATTCACATTCATCACAATCATTCACATCCATCACATTCATTGCATCCACATCACATCACATACATTACATCACATTCACATCTCATTCTCATCCTCATTCACATCACATCACATCCTTTCACATATCATCACATCCCATCCACTTCTCTTCACATCCACATCCATTTACATCACATCACATTCCATCCACATCTCATCACATCCACATCCACATCCACATCCATTTATATCACAACACATTCACATCTTATCACATCCACTTACATCTTATCACAGCGTATTCACATCGTATTCACATCCACTCACATCTTATCACAGCGTATTCACATCTTATCACATCCACTCACATCTTATCACATCGTATTCACATCTTATCACATTGCATTCACACCTTATCATATCGTATTCACATCTTATTCACATCGTATTCACATCTATTATTCACATTTAGTAACATTTTTTGCTTTCGATAAACGATGGGACTTTTCTAAATTTCTACCAATTGCTTGGCCTAGTTAAAGGTACTTTTTCTGAATGGATATTTTCATATTCTTTCTCAAATTTCTCAAGTGAAATATATTTAATATTCTTCTTTTGAGTAAAAGATTCATGGGATTTACAAAATTCAATTATATCCATATTTTCCAATAAAATTAATAATGCTCAAAAATCCACTTTTGATAAATACTCATGATTTGAATTATGCTAAAAATTTCTCTTTTACCATTTATGTTTCTTGGATCTCAAATATCATGGAAATTTCTATTTTTGCATAAAATAAATTTATCAAAAATTCTTCTTTTACCATTTAATGTCTTGGATGTCAATTATCATGGAAGTTCCTCTTTTTGCATTTAAATGATTGAATTCAAAATGTCATGGGAATTCCTCTTTTATCTAAAATTTCTCTTTTCTTTAATAGAATATTCATTTATTTCAAATATGCCAATAATTCCACTTTTACCATTTAAATGATTAAATTCCAAATGTCATGGGAATTCCTCTTTTATCATTTAAAAATTTCTCATGCATAAAATAAATTTATCTAAAATTTCTCTTAAAATTAAATAAAATTATCCATTATTTTAATATACCAAAATTTCTCTTTTTTCATTTAATTACATGGATCTCCATTATCATGGGAATTCCTCTTTTTGCATAAAAATAAAATTACCAAAAAATTCTCTTTTCTTTAATCAATTATTTATGCATAAATACTAAAATTTTGTTTCCCATGAATATGATGAGAATCATTCTTTTAGCATAGGATGTCTAATCCTAGAATATGGTAGAAAGTCCTCTTTTAGCATTATGCATAAAAATAAGATATATATTATTTTCTAAAAATTTTGCCATAGCTTTGCTGCTATTATTGATAATTTTTAATTTTTCTCAAAAATAATGACATTACAATACAATTATGATAGATCTATTCATAAACTTAAATCCAAATGATGGAATTAAAACATAATAAGACATTGCAATACAATTATGATAGAAGATCTATTTATAAACTTAAATCCAAATTATGGAATTAAAACATAAATTTAGCCATAATCATAATCTTAATTATGATAAATCTACTAGATTAGGCTATTTCTAGTATTCTTCTTTTTCCAAAATGATAGGATTTATCTCTTTCACATTTATAATCACTTAAAGTAGTTTTTTAACTACTTATAAGAATTTACCATAATTTTATTATCATAAAAGAATAAAAAGCCATTTTCTTAACCTCTAGCTTAACAAGCTTAGAGTTTGATTTTGAATTAAGAATTTATCAATGAGAAGCATTCATTTGTTAAAGAATTAGTCATTGGAATGACTATTCTTTTGGGAGAGAGATATACATAAAAAGCATTCTAATTAAGCGTAAAGATTAACTTTTTGTGAGTAATCATTAAAACTCTTAAGGAAAGCTTGATTTGCATTAAAAACAACTAATTAGAAACTTCTCAAGCTTGAGAGGGGTTGAGAAGTGAAATCATTTTAAAATATTAACCAAAACCTTTAAATTACTTCTTACCTCAAGGTTTGGCTTGCTTCTTTATCTAGAAGTGAAGCCCCCAACCAATCAATTGGTTTAGAAAGCTCCAAGAGTTGTTGAAGAGAGAGAGAAGCTCCAAGTTCTCCAAAAGTAGAGGTTTTTAATGGATAATAGAAAATATCATTATTTTAATGTAATACTGGCATGGTATAGTTTACATATTTTTTTACAAAAGACTAAGGATCTATTAAGGCCACTAACCAAGACCAGCTGAAAGATCCTTGCCCCCTCTGCGTAACGAATTCTGGGGTGCTAGCAGTGGAAGTAGCACTTCTTGTGCAGGGCAGAGTCTCTCACTCGGGGCCTCGCCCACCTTAGATATCTAGACAAGAGACTAATCCGTCGGTTCTTCCAAAACCGAACCCATAAAAACTTCCCTTGCCCAGAACGCACAGGCGATTCCTCCAAGATATTTTTATTCTAACGTAGTCAAGAGCCTTAACTAACCAAACTGATCCAACCGAACCCGTAAGTCACATGGTCAGATCAAGGAAGAGACTTGCACTTGGATCGTAGAGACCAACGCTTTTTTTCTCATCGAGAGGCACAACCGTTGATTCTTTTCCATAGAACAAAGACTATCCGGGATTTACTTCATCTATCGTACCATAATAGAATTGAGTCTCATTTTAGGGATCTATGAGCCCAGCCTAAACCGATTACTCTTGAAGGAAGGAGCTGGAGTTTGGAATCTTGGTCCCTGATTTCCCCACCTCGAAAACTTTGATCCAAAAGGAGTTGGGTAATCCATACTGCGATGTCCAAATCCTTGACGGTTATAGCATTTCACTTGGTTGTTCAAGGGTGGAACTTCTGAAGTTGAATTCCAAGTGGTTAAGTTCCGAGAAAAGGACCTTTCTTCCATTCCGGAACTTTCCATATCCTGAGCTTGACCTTCTTGTCTCTTAGGCAATGGAAGGTTGGAATCACCTTCTGGAGTTAGAAATATTTTAAAAGATGATGGTGCTGGCTTTGGCGGGACCTTGACATCAAAGGCCTTGGTGAAATCTTTCGCCATCCGCACTACTTCGGCCATGGAAACTAGCTTGGCATTCTTCACTAGGATATTCAAAGGTTCGTTCAGTCCCCGAATGAACCTGGCCACCATCAACTGTTCTTCATCCAGCGATGGCGAGTACTTGAGGGAAGAGCGAACGCTTGGTGATATACTTCAATAGTTCTGCTTCCCTGGATTAACTCTAAGAATTAATTCATCTTGGTTTCCAAAAAGTCAGGAGGACAAAATCTCTTCCTTAGGTAAATTTTGAGATCATTCCATGTCTGGGTGTTCCCATCCGGACGGTTTGTCTCGCAGTGGTTTCTCCATGCCACTCTGGCTATTTTTACTATTTTCAGCCTTGTAAGAGCCATTTTACTCTTCTCATTGTACCCGGTGACATTGAAGTATTCTTCCATTGCTTCGATCCACTTCTCCTCCACAGCCTCGCCCAAGTTTTCCCCTTCACCCTTGAAAGGTCCAAGCTGCGATCTATGAAGAGTTTTACGAACATCCAAGTCGAGTTCTTTCTCATAGAGTTGGGGGTTATCATTCCTACCACGACGACCTCGATCCATGGTCCTATCAATACGAAAATTCTTGTTAAGTCCCTTTATTTATAATTCAAATCTGACTTTAGATCCAACTGATTATGGGGTTCTTTACATTGGTCAGTCCCCCACAGAATCATGGGATAAAGATCCCTTCTACAAGAAGAACATACAAAACTCATTTTATCAGAGAATAATTTATTCATATTCTTAAAATAGTAATGGTCCATCAGACCGAAAATTTCATCTGATCATTCCTCTACGGGATTTTTAGTTATGCAAGTTCTCAATTTATCATCCCTTAATTAGATCCACTGGGTCAAAGGTTAACAACAACAATCTGTCACCATAATCCACTAATCTCATAGTGATTTGCTGAAGTCATAATCATCATTCTAGTCATAATCATCATTCTAGTTACCATCATCATCAATGGGATTTGTCCCATTTATCCTCATTGTGGCTTTGTTCAACTTATCTTCTTTCAACAAGAATTCAAGAATCGTTATCTTTCGATCAAAATCCAATTCAACTCATCAATTCACAACCAGAATTCTAAAATCATATCAACCAACATTCGAATTCATCATCTGGATAAACACCATATTAGATAATTTGGGAAAAATCCCATTTCCATTTGAAAAATGGGAGCATGGTGAACTTGTCCAAAAGTTTGTCAAAACCCCCTCATGTGACATATCATCGGAAAGATCTGTAGAATCTAAATCTATGATCTCCGATAAATTTGGAGTTAGAATGTTTAAGATATGTCCAAAACTATATGGAGTAATTGATTCCCAAAATGTGAAATTTTTCCCAAATTACCTAATATTGACTTGATAGCTTTCTTGCTTATAATTTCAAGGTCTTAGATTTACTAGTATATATTGTCAGTAAAGAGCTGCAGATATACCCATGGTATGTACGAGTAGTCACGGTCCTTGGAGTTATAAGGTAAATACCATCATATCTAGGCCTCAAGCAAGTCAAGGATTCCATACAATTGTGGTACTTCCATCTAAAGACCCAATTACCAATTTATGAATCTTTATTTTGAATATCAATTTGTATGGATTTCATCACACAATTACAATCTTTTACTGGTACTTTATAAATTTTTGACATTTCTTGCTTCTCGGTTGATCCACTTTAGCCAACAAGTCGCTCTGATACTAGTTGAAAGATCCCTGCCCCCTCCACGCGCAACGAATTCTGGGGTGCTAGCAGCGGAAGTAGCACTTCTTGCACAGGGCAAAGTCTCTCACTCGGGGCCTCGCCCACAGATATCTGGACAAGAGACTAATCCCTCCGTTCTTCCAAAACCGAACCCGGAAAAACTTTCCTCGCCCAGAACGCATAGGCAATTCCTCCAGGATATTTTTATTCTAACGTAGTCAAGAGCCTTAACTAATCAAACTGATCTGACCGAACCCGTAAGTCACATGGTCAGATCAAGGAAGAGACTTGCACTTGGATCATAGAGACCAATGCTTTTTTCCTCATTGAGAGAGGCACAACCGTTGATTCTTTTCCATAGAACAAAGACTATCCAGGATTTACTTCATCTATCGTAGCATAACAGAATTGAGTCTCATTTTAGGGATCCATCAGTCCAGCCTAAACCCATCCAGTCCCATGGGTTAACCAACTGCCCAACCACTATAGTGATAGGATCCATTTAGGAATTTGGTTATGTTTGCATGGGTACCAGGGAAAAGAGTTCCCAGGCCCCGTATAGCTGGCGCTTCAAGCAAACTTCAAGATAGTCACACCACTTACACACCAATATGAAATTGCTTTTTTCACAGATTTAGTTGTCTTTAAAACAATCTTTTAATGAAACCATAGTATCACTGATCACTCATAATCCTTCAAAATATCCAGGTTGAATTATAATTTCCAATCATTCCTTCATCGGTGTACCTATGGCATCATTGGCAACCAGAACGCTCACCACCTGTCCACTCAGGGGTCTTTTTAATAGTTCCTAGCTCATAGTACCCAGAAATATATTCACTTATGAAAATCCAGATGGACTCTCCGTTGAAGATCAGCAAGGTCAACCAAAAGATCCATATAAAGAGCCATGGACTCATCCGTTGAGGACTAGCAACAAGGACAATCAACCAGATCCATGCCCGAGTTCAGAAACCAACTCTAACACCTTGTTCCATTTTCTTCCTCAATGCACGCGTGGGTATCTTCGGTGACCCAGAGCCTGAGCACCGTATGGTCAGCACCCTCTAGGCTCCTTTGCAAGTCACCTAGCACTTCACTCATATGCCGCTTTCTTGGTCCCTCATCCACCATACCACAAGCTCACCATTTAAATCAAACCAAGGTTGGTCAAGACCTCGGTCGTGACCTTGCTACGCGAGACATCCTCCGTTGACTCTCCGTTAGTTGTTTAGGTCTCCACGACCTCATTCACAAGATGGTCAAAATGCTTTCCCAGCATTCGACATAAAATAATCATTTAAAAACAGGTCATAAATGTAGTTTCTAATGAACTCTCATCTTTCCACATCCTTTCTCATTATTCCACATTCTTCTACATCAATTCACATTGCTTATTCCACATCTAGTCATATGTATTCGCATCGTCTTCATCCATCCTCATCCAATCACATCATATTACATCTCATCACATCTATCCACATCTATCTTCATCACATCTCATCCATTCACATCTACCCATATCCACATCACATCACACCACATCCATTCACATCACATCTCATCTATTCACATCTACCCCTATTCACATCACATCTGATCACATCCGTTCACATCACATCTTATCCATTCACATCTACCCATATCCACATCATATCTCATCACATCCGTTCACATCACATCTCATCACATCCGTTCACATCACATCTCATCCATTCACGTCTCATCACATCATACTCACATCCATTTACATCTCATCATATCATATTCACATCACATCACATCCATTTAGATATCATCACATCACATTCACATTCATTCACATCACATCTCATCCATTCATATCTATCACACCCATTCACATTCATCACACCCATTCACATCCATTTTACATCTCATCACATCATACTCACATCCATTTACATCTCATCATATCATATTCACATCACATCACATCCATTTAGATATCATCACATCACATTCACATTCATTCACATCACATCTCATCCATTCATATCTATCACACCCATTCACATTCATCACACCCATTCACATCCATCACATTCATTGCATCCACATCACATCACATACATTCTATCCACATTACATCACATCCACATCTCATTCTCATCCATTCACATCACATCACATCCTTTCACATATCATCACATCTCAATCTCATCTCATCACATTCACATCCACATCCATTTACATCACATCACATCCCATCCACATCTCTTCACATCCACATCCACATCCACATTCATTTGCATCACATCAAATCCCGTCCATATCTCTTCACATCCACATCCACATCCATTTACATCACAGGACATCCTAGCCACATCACATCCCGTCCATATCTCTTCACATCCACATCCACATCCATTTACATCACATGACATCCTAGCCACATCTCATCACATCCACATCCACATCCGTTTATATCACATCACATTCACATCTTATCGCATCCACTCACATATTATCACATTGTATTCACATCTAATTACATCGTATTCACATCTTATCACATCCACTCACATCTTATCACATCGCATTCACATCTTATCATATCGTATTCACATCTTATCACATCTCATTTACATCTTATCATATCGTATTCACATCTTATTCACATCTATTCACATTTAGTAACATTTTCTACTTTAGATACCAATGGGACTTTTCTAAATTTCTGCCAACTGCTTGGCCTAGTTATTTGATCCCTATGCCATTTCATAGTTTGGCTGCTTTATGACCATATTTATGGTGGGAGCTGGTTTATGCAACCTCTATGCGGATGTCTTACATCAGATGGACGTCTTAGTAGTGTTCCCTAGAGAAGAGTTCATACACCTAGGAGAAGAGATTACTGAGCTTTGCTCTGCATTTTCGATGACAGAGGAGGATTTCCTTAAGTGATACATTTTCTTTTCTTTTTCTTTTCTTTTTATGTTTAGCACTCACGTACTTTTTATTTTGAAAAAAAAACAACCTTAAAAAAACTTTTCAAAAAACCTAAAACAAAACACCCATTTTTTAAAAAAAAAAACTTAAATTAGGACAATGCTATGTAGAGGTGGTGTTGTGGTCATGAGGGACAGGTACCCTCTAAGAATGACAAGATACTGGTGATGATGGGAGATTTGAAGCAAGTGTGGATGACAAGCAATGAAGACATGAGGGTGCATATTTAACTATTGACTAGGTGTAATCAAACTGGACTTATTTATGTTTGTGTGATTGTGTTTTAAAAGAAAAACTATTGTTTTGAATGGTGGAAGTGTGTGTGAGTTTAAGTGGAAGAGTGAGTGAGTGAACAAAAATCAGTGTGAATGTGGGTGACAATAGGAATAAGAATTGGAATGGTGTGTGTGTGTAATGAAGTTATAATAACTGGTTATATTCCATGCTAGCTTGCTAGTTAGATAGATTCTAAAGCTTTGCTTTCTTATGAGCTAGTATTAGTTTCATTCTTTACTTAGGTTCTATTTGAGATTTGTCAACGGAGTATGCTAAGTGTTGATAGCATATTTTGGAGTGGGCCTATCTTAGAACTGTTTGTTTTAATTTCATAAATAAATTATAGGTGAGAGGGTTATCTAGAGAGGTATCAATAAATACTCATGAGTGGAGATGGCAAAGGAGGAAAATAAAACCTACAAATATGTTTTTTTAAAGACCAAGAAGATAACCATTGCCTAGTCAGGTTTTTTTAAAGACCAAGAAGATAACCATTGCCCAGTCAGGTTTTGGTAGGTTATGGGATTACCCTCAATGTGGATTCATTGATGCCTTGGCCAATGCCTTGATCATTCTTGGAGTGGGAGCTTATGTCAAGAAAACTATATTAATAATAGCTAAGGTGTTTACTATCTTTCTTGGAGTAGGACCTTATGTTAAGAAAAATATATTAATAATAGCTAAGGTGTTTACTATTGCCGTATTTTAGGAGATTCTTGGAGGTTTGTAGATTCTCTACGGAGGTCTTTGAACCATTGCTTTGGTCTCTGCAGGGTAATACCTTAAGCCTTTTAAATAATGAAAGAAATGGCAAAGGGGAGTTTTGTTTAATACGAATAAGTACAAAAGGAGTGCTAAATAAAAATTTTAGAGAATTTGCTTATCCATTTTATTTGTGTAGTTAGAATGCATAGTTTTAGAGTTAGTTGTAACGAGATATTATGCTAAAGACTTAGGTCGTAATCTTAGCCATATTCTTAAGTAGTGTTTGGGTAAGGAGTGGATTGGTACTATTTCTAGAAGAGGGGTTAGTTTCATGGTTTATTCTTTTTAGCATGTTAGTATGGATATATGACTTCGTTATGGTTGTCATTTGTGAAGTTGTAAGATTCCTCTCCGGCCTTCAAGGTATGCAGGAGTAAGAACCTCCTTTTCTGATCTTATAAATTATTCCCTCTCTAAAATAAAAGAAAGATTCTGTTTAAAAAAGGGAGACACTTTACCCAGAATACCTTCTCAGGAGCCCACTTGTTTTAAAGATTCAGAACAATGAGTTTAGAAGTGAAAATCGGTGTTTTGGATACCAAGGTTTTGGTTTTCATTCGAGTACGGCCCAAAAGAATTCCTTTATCTCTTGGGAAGTATAAGAAGTTATCCCCCAGATATCGTGAACCTTATATCTGAATTCAATGAAAGTAGGTGACTTAGCCTATAAGCTTCTTTTACCTCCTCATCTCAAAGTTCTTAATGTATTTCATAGAAATATGTGCCATACCCAAATCATGGAAAGACGGTAAAACTTCAGTGACAAGATACCATTGGCTTCTAAGTTACGCTAACTCCTTCCTTTATATAAGTCGTAACTTTTACCTGTCGCTCACAGTAATCTTACTTCCATCGATCTCCCTTCTTATTAATCTCCTTCATGGCTTGGCAACAGGAATTAGTTTTATCCATGATGATTTCTCACCTTCAAGACACAAGCGAGTCTGTGAAGAAAGATTTTATAGAACAGTATAAGTGCTCACTTTTTCCTCACTTGGGAACTTCTGTAGCTCAGACCAAATGGCGAACCTATCAAGACATAACTAGGGTAACACCCTGGGGTCAACAGCACTTTTGTAACAATGTCTGCTTGGCCATGGTTATTGAAGCCTTGGGTTTGGGTCCCCGATACTACTGCGTCATGAGATCAAGACATCTTAGGTTTTCTGAGCGGGTCTTCTTACTGGCGTGTTTTCTTCCTCATCAAAAGATATGCCTTTACCCCGTTTTTGGCTTGCCTCTCAGAGGTCCTTTTGTTAGATCACCTCATACCACTGAGATAGGTGCGGCAATAACCAACAGAATTATTCCCATAGATGAGTTACCTTATATGTTGTGTGCACAAAAATAGAGGCTGATAATGTGTACATACATGTACATGGCGTGTGTGAAGTTTTGCTTTTGAGAGCATTGCCAGGTGTATAGAGTAGATGGTATTGATGTGAGCATGTACAGGCCTGTCCGGTGAGAGGTTCGCTGGGGTTGATTTCAGCTGTTCGGTCGTCTTGAAGTGTGTGGGCGTCCAAGAAAAACAATGGGCATTGGAAGCTGCTTTTGAATGTGTGTGGAAAGCATAAAGGCAATTAATGATAAAGTGGGCCTTTAGATTGATGGGCATTGGAAGCTGCTTTTGAATGTGTGTGGAAAGCATACAGGCAATTAATGATAAAGTGGGCCTTTAGATTGATGTAAAATGGTGGAGAGAAGGGCGGCCATCCATTAGAAGAGGAGGAAAATAAAAAATAATAAGAATATTGATGTGGCCACATGGCTGTTGATGCTGCCGCCAACGAAGGAGTCCAGAAAATACGAAAATGTGGAAGTGGCGGGTGATGCGGGAGCTGCTAAAAAAGGAGAGAGGCCGTTGTGTTATCCAGAGGGACTTCCAGGAGGTAGCACAGGAGAGAACCAAAAAGGGGGAGACTAACGCAGGGGAGAAGTGTGGAGATGCTGGCGACTGGGAGAGGAAGGCTCTGAGATGCAACAACTGTGATTGCAGAAGAAGACGTTGCTGTGTGTATAAGCAGAGGGGGACGCTAGAGGGTGTGTGGCCATCGTGTAAAGGTTAGGGGACTCCCTTGTGAGGCGCAGCCACAACAGTGTAAAAGTAGAGGTAGTGGGCTTGCAGAGAAGATGGTACAGAGTGGTCTGGCGCGTGGAGGAGCTAACATTATAGGCTGACGTGGAAGCATTGGCCGACAAGCTGACGGGTGGACAGCATAAGAAGAGAGAGAATTGGCTGCAGTGGCTGGTAGGCGCAGAAGTTGGCGACTAAAGAAGTCGTGAGGCCAGTGGCGATTGGTGTTGCTGCTGATGCCGTCTGAAGACGTAGTCTGGGTTGACGGGCTGGTGGCTTCTGGTGTGCGCAGAGAGGATTAAAGAATCGCCTTTTACTTGGGATGGCTGATGGTGGCTACTAGCTAAAAAGAGATAACCTTGGACGACAGCAGAGAATTGGCTCTTGGTATTAGTGCAGCTGCTGGCGACGGGAAGGTGGATAAATGCAGCACCCTGCTTTCTCTGTGGAGAAGAAACGGCTGGTGCTAAGATAGGCAAGGCAACTTCTGAGGACCTTCACTATGGGGCAGGTCGTGTAGAGCTTTATAGGTGTAAAAGGTGCTATGCTACCACTCGCTTCCCTCGCTACAATAACACAACAAAGCTGTTAGAGACAAGAAGTGGCTGCTGTGGAGATTGGGCAAATTGTTTCACACTATACTGCAGAGCCTTTGGCTATCAAGCACGCCTGGTAATGAACATCATTATCCAGAGCAAGAAAGACGGGTTGCATCATCTCTAGTGTTGTTGATGAACTATGGGAAATAATGGTTGTGGCCAGAGTATGAGTTATATAAAGAGGTGTGTAGAGGCCAGGATGTTGACTGAATGCTTTTTGCCTTCTGTTAGTGTTGTTCAGTTGCTTTTAACATTGAAAGAGAATGACTGAAGGCGGATTAGGCTCTACTATTTTTTTTGACCAACTCTGTAGAGGTGAAGGTTTGTTTTGAAATATAAATCTTGTTCATGCGCTTTGGTCTAGTGTTCTGGTGTGTTTGCATACATGTGTGGAAGTGTGGCATGCTATAAGGGCGTAAACAGCTTTACCGCTTCCGTGCCATCACTTTTTGGTGCCTCCACAGAGGAAGCAGATTTCCTCTGGTTTGTGAAAGAAGATAGGGGCTGTGTGTAGCAAGATTTGGAAAGATGGCTCAAGATTTTCCAGAGTATTGGGGATTGCCACAGGAAAGTGCAGTCAGGTTCCTGGAGAAGATGGAATTTACAGCCTTGATGAAAGACAGGGCAAACCCGGAGATCCTTTCTCAGATTTTGGCTTATTGCTTGCAAGGTGATGCAAAAACATGGTTACAGATGTTTGTGACTACACACAGGAACATTCATCAACAGGATCCTGAGTACCGTGTTAAGAATTACATAAATTTTCATTTATGCTTAATTCAAATGGTTTTTATGTAATTTCTCTCTCTCACTCAAGAAATGGTCATACTCATGACCCATTCTCAATCCAAATGAAGCTTTTCATAAAGCTTTTCTTTAATCCAAGATTAATCTATACTTGAGGCCAAATTAATGGCTTTTTTCTATGCTTTTAGTTTATGTATTTCATGAATATTGATGATTCAATCCATTATGGATTATTGATCCAATTAGGGATCATTCTAATTATTTCTTAATGATAGCTGTATCCCTTAGAAAAATTGAGATTTATCAGTCATAGCAGCGAAGCTATTTGTAAAATTTTTATAAAAATTACGCATAAAATAATTTCATTCAAAGCATGAAAAGAGGACTTCCTACAATATTCTAGAAATTATCATCCTAGATTAATTGAAGATATTCATTGTAAACATAGAGAAATTGATTTTTATATTATGCATAATTGGTTTTCATGCATAGAGGTATGCATAAAAGATTATTATTTTAATGTAAAAGTGTTACTTTTATCATATTTGAATTTGATGCATAGAGGTATGCATAAAAGATGATTATTTTATTATAAAAGTGTTACTTTTAGCATAAGTGAATTTCATGCATAGAGGTATGCATAAAAGATGATTATTTTATTATAAAAGTGTTACTTTTAGCATAATTGAATTACATGCATAGATGTATGCATAAAAGATGATTATTTTATTATAAAAGTGTTACTTTTATCACAATTGAATTTCATGCATAGAAGTATGCATAAGAGTTGATTATTTTATTATAAAAGTGTTACTTTTATCACAATTGAATTTCATGCATAGAAGTATGCATAAGAGTTGATTATTTTATTATAAAGGTATTACTTTTATCATATTTGGATTTCATGCATAGAGGTATGCATAAAAATTGATTATTTTATTATAAAGGTGTTACTTTTATCATATTTGGATTTCATGCATAGAGGTATGCATAAAAATTGATTATTTTATTATAAAGGTGTTACTTTTATCATATTTGGATTTCATGCATAGAGGTATGCATAAAAGTTGATTATTTTATTATAAAAGTGTGACTTTTATCATATTTGAATTTCATGCATAGAGGTATGTATAAAAGTTGATTATTTTATTATAAAAGTGTGACTTTTATCATATTTGGATTTCATGCATAGAGGTATGCATAAAAGTTGATTATTTTATTATAAAAGTGTGACTTTTATCATATTTGAATTCCATGCATAGAGGTATGCATAAAAGTTGATTATTTTATTGTAAAAGTGTTACTTTTATCATATTGGATTTCATGTGTAGAGTTATGCATAAAAGATATTCTTTTTATACTAAAAGTACTATTTTCATCATAAATGGATTTTATGCATAACTTAGATGCATAAGAGAAATTCTTTTATTCTAAAAGTGTAATTCCTACCAAATTGAATTTATGCATAAGAAGATGCATAAAAGATTGATTTTTATTTAATGTAAGATTCCTCCCCAGCCCTCAAAATGTCCAACATCTTTCCCTGTAATCAATCCCTCTTCAGAAATATAAATGACTTGTTTCTAACTGTTTTAACTTAGAGAGAGAAAATATTCTAGAGAGAGAATATTTAGATTTTTAATATTTTTGGATAGAAAATTATCTCATCTTATTAAAATAAGTTCCCCTGAAACAGAAATTCAAAAAGAACTTTCCAATGTGCAATTGGAATTAATTGGAGGTGAGTATAAAGGACCTTAGCCTAAGGGTCTAGATTTTCAGAAATTTTTGGATTATGGTCCAATTAAGGTTCCTGTGGGCCAATAGTATCAATCCATGTGTAGGGAGGAGATAAATCCAATTTGTAAAAGAAGATACCCAAAAATGAGTAAATGCTCACATAAGATGAAGAGTTGAAAATATACAAGGTTTATTAGTAAAAAACTATGAGCAATATTAAAAATATGAGATATTTTGGGTATCCAAAAATGAGTAAATGCTCACATAAGATGAAGAGTTGAAAATGTACAAGGTTTATTAGTAAAAAACTATGAGCAATATTAAAAATATGAGATATTTTGGGTATAATGATTCCATTTTGACACATATGTAAGGAAGGGGAGTTCTTTAAAGGAGGTGCATATTTCACATAAGATGAAGAGTTGAAAATGTACAAGGTTTATTAGTAAAAAACTATGAGCAATATTAAAAATATGAGATATTTTGAGTATAATGATTCCATTTTGACCCATATATAAGGAAGGGGAGTTCTTTAAAGGAGGTGCATATTTCACATAAGATGAAGAGTTGAAAATGTACAAGGTTTATTAGTAAAAAACTATGAGCAATATTAAAAATATGAGATATTTTGAGTATAATGATTCCATTTTGACACATATGTAAGGAAGGGGAGTTCTTTAAAGGAGGTGCATATTTCACATGCTTGAATGAGTTTTAAACTCATAAAAATTGAGATATTTCATCTCTCCTCTCTCCTCATTCAAGTCTAGTTCCAAAAAGTTAGCTTAACTGACCTAAAAATGGTCAAATATTGACCAAACCGATTTAGAAAATTCTAGAATCAGTTTGTTTGGTTAGGAGCTCAATTTTTCCTATAACTAGAAGCCTCCCCCTTGTTGAAAAATATATAGTGTTTATGCATCGTTACTCTACTCCACCTAAGCCAAGAACTGTGAATTCATTAATAATTCACTAGTTTTTGGAGCTTCCCTCTTTCTTCAATCCCCATTGGTGGCTCCATCAACATACTTAACCAATTGATTGGTTGGGGGCCTAAAGATGATTATTTTATTATAAAAGTGTTACTTTTATCACAATTGAATTTCATGCATAGAAGTATGCATAAGAGTTGATTATTTTATTATAAAAGTGTTACTTTTATCACAATTGAATTTCATGCATAGAAGTATGCATAAGAGTTTATTATTTTATTATAAAAGTGTTACTTTTATCATATTTGGATTTCATGCATAGAGGTATGCATAAAAATTGATTATTTTATTATAAAGGTGTTACTTTTCTCATATTTGGATTTCATGCATAGAGGTATGCATAAAAATTGATTATTTTATTATAAAGGTGTTACTTTTATCATATTTGGATTTCATGCATAGAGGTATGCATAAAAATTAATTATTTTATTATAAAAGTGTGACTTTTATCATATTTGGATTTCATGCATAGAGGTATGCATAAAAGTTGATTATTTTATTATAAAAGTGTGACTTTTATCATATTTGGATTTCATGCATAGAGGTATGCATAAAAGTTGATTATTTTATTATAAAAGTGTGACTTTTATCATATTATGATTTCATGCATAGAGGTATGCATAAAAGTTGATTATTTTATTATAAAAGTGTGACTTTTATCATATTTGAATTCCATGCATAGAGGTATGCATAAAAGTTGATTATTTTATTGTAAAAGTGTTACTTTTATCATATTGGATTTCATGCATAGAGGTATGCATAAAAGATATTCTTTTTATACTAAAAGTGTGATTTTCATCATAAATGGATTTTATGCGTAACTTAGATGCATAAGAGAAATTCTTTTATTCTAAAAGTGTAATTCCTACCAAATTGAATTTATGCATAAGAAGATGCGTAAAAGATTGATTTTTATTCAATGTAAGATTCCTCCCCAGCCCTCAAAATGTCCAGCATCTTTCCGTGTAATCAATCCCTCTTCAGAAATATAAAAGACTTGTTTCTAACTGTTTTAACTTAGAGAGAGAAAATATTCTAGAGAGAGAATATTCAGATTTTTAATATTTTTGGATAGAAAATTATCTCATCTTATTAAAATAAGTTCCCGTGAAACAGAAATTCAAAAAGAACTTTCCAATGTGCAATTGGAATTAATTGGAGGTGAGTATAAAGGACCTTAGCCTAAGGGTCTAGATTTTCAGAAATTTTTGGATTATGGTCCAATTAAGGTTCCTATGGCCCAATAGCATCAATCCATGTGTAGGGAGGAGATAAATCCAATTTGTAAAAGAAGATACCCAAAAATGAGTAAATGCTCACATAAGATGAAGAGTTGAAAATGTACAAGGTTTATTAGTAAAAAACTATGAGCAATATTAAAAATATGAGATATTTTGGGTATCCAAAAATGAGTAAATGCTCACATAAGATGAAGAGTTGAAAATGTACAAGGTTTATTAGTAAAAAACTATGAGCAATATTAGAAATATGAGATAGTTTGAGTATAATGATTCCATTTTGACACATGTAAGGAAGGGGAGTTCTTTAAAGGAGGTGCATATTTCACATAAGATGAAGAGTTGAAAATGTACAAGGTTTATTAGTAAAAAACTATGAGCAATATTAAAAATATGAGATATTTTGAGTATAATGATTCCATTTTGACACATATGTAAGGAAGGGGAGTTCTTTAAAGGAGGTGCATATTTCACATAAGATGAAGAGTTGAAAATGTACAAGGTTTATTAGTAAAAAACTATGAGCAATATTAAAAATATGAGATATTTTGAGTATAATGATTCCATTTTGACACATATGTAAGGAAGGGGAGTTCTTTAAAGGAGGTGCATATTTCACATGCTTGAATGAGTTTTAAACTCATAAAAATTGAGATATTTCATCTCTCCTCTCTCCTCATTCAAGTCTAGTTCTAAAAAGTTAGCTTAACTGACCTAAAAATGGTCAAATATTGACCAAACTGATTTAGAAAATTCTAGAATCAGTTTGTTTGGTTAGGAGCTCAATTTTTCCTATAAATAGAAGCCTCCCCCTTGTTGAAAAATATATAGTGTTTATGCATCGTTACTCTACTCCACCTAAACTAAGAACTGTGAATTCATTAATAATTCACTAGTTTTTGGAGCTTCCCTCTTTCTTCAATCCCCATTGGTGGCTCCATCAACATACTTAACCAATTGATTGGTTGGGGGCCTCTACCGTGAACAAAGAATCAAGCAATTTGTAAGGTAATTAGTGAATTTTGATCATTTTCTATAATTTCTCAATGTTTCTCTCTTCTCAACCCCTCTCAAGCTTGAGAAGCTTAATTGGAATGGTTTTTGAATGTTATTGAAGTTAATTGATGAATGGTAGTGAAGAGTTGCATAATTTGATGAATGCTATTGAAGTTAATTGATTAATGATAGTTAAGAATTACATAAATTTCCATTTATGCTTAATTCAAATGGTTTTTATGTAATTTCTCTCTCTCACTCAAGAAATGGTCATACTCATGACCCATTCTCAATCCAAATGAAGCTTTTCATAAAGCTTTTCCTTAATCCAAGATTAATCTATACTTGAGGCCAAATTAATGGCTTTTTTCTATGCTTTTAGTTTATGTATTTCATGAATATTAATGATTCAATCCATTATGGATTATTGATCCAATTAGGGATCATTCTAATTATTTCTTAATGATAGCTTTATCCCTTAGAAAAATTGAGATTTATCAGTCATAGCAGCGAAGCTATGGTAAAATTTTTATAAAAATTACGCATAAAATAATTTCATTCAAAGCATGAAAAGAGGACTTCCTACCATATTCTAGGAATTATCATCCTAGATTAATTGAAGATATTCATTGTAATCATAGAGAAATTAATTTTTATATTATGCATAATTGATTTTCATGCATAGAGGTATGCATAAAAGATTATTATTTTAATGTAAAAGTGTTACTTTTATCATATTTGAATTTCATGCATAGAGGTATGCATAAAAGATGATTATTTTATTATAAAAGTGTTACTTTTAGCATAAGTGAATTTCATGCATAGAGGTGTGCATAAAAGATGATTATTTTATTATAAAAGTGCTACTTCCGCTACTAGTACCCTGAATCTGTTGCTCGGTATGGGAATAGGGATCTTACAGTTGGTATCAGAGCCGATTTAAAACTAATACGGATAAGCAAATTCTTATTATAACTTGATAATAAAAATTCAGAAAAAAGCATTTTTCATAATGTATTTTAATTCCTTAAGCCTCTTTAATGAAAAATTTTTAAACAAAGAATTTTTTTATAGATGGAAGTTCCCTACTTATCTGGTATTCCCGACCTCACCCAGTCTCAAGATATGACTGCTTTCGCCTTCGAACATCTCATCTCTTATGCTTCAACTCAATTAAGCCGAGCAAGACTCGCACGCCATTTCGCAGATTTATATTTTCCTACCCCAGCGGAGAGAATACAACATAAGTGGCTTGCAGGCCAATATCTCCACGCCCCTTGCGACCGCCGTACAATGCTGGCAGAATCTCTCATTGACTATGATCCTGTTAAAGCTGAAAATGGTGCGTGGTGTCATTCTATATCATTCGACGCCTCGAAATTTCAGACTTTCATGTCAAATTTATAGACACTTTAGTCGATTTATCCCTAAGGAGAAAATAATAACTCCCTTCGCAGTTAGAGAACTTATGTAACAGGGCATGACTATGGCCCAATATGGTCCTCTTATATGTCTTCCGAGAAAATAATAACTCCCTTCGCAGTTAGAGAACTTATGTAACAGGGCATGACTATGGCCCAATATGGTCCTCTTATATGTCTTCCGAGGAGATTTTGAACTCAGAGCCGAGTTGCTCTATGTATATATTGCAACTTTTATATAAATAAAGAAACGTTTTCCGGTGAAAAAATTCATGTTGGATAAATGATTGTTTATATGGCGGACGATCTGCTGCTGATTTTTTTTTAAACTTTTATCGGACATATGTCATAGATCTCCATTAAGATCTTGTCTTGTATAAGAAATTGTTTTCTGAACTCTTAAGTCTTAGGATCTCGTGAATAATATCAAAATAAAAATTTAATAATATATAAATTTTGGCAGAATCATGAGACGAGAAAACCGTGGTCATCAGCCAGACCCTATCTCTGAAGATGACAAGCTTGAACTTGATGTTCGCAAGGCTCTTCATAGGACTCAGCCAGGACCCTTCAAAGGAGAAGGGGAGAACCTAGGCTGTGGAGAAATGGGTGGAAGCCTTGGAAGAGTATTTTAACATCACAAGATACAATCATCAGAGAAATTGGCTAATAAAGATCAACTGAGAAGCCAAATATGTCAAAAATTTATCAAGAAACACAAAAAGGTTGTAATTGTGTGATATAATTCATACAATTTGATATTCAAACTGAAAAAATCGTAATTTAGTAATTGGGTCTTCAAATGGAAGTACCATAATTATATAGAATCCCTGACTTGCTTGAGGCCTAGACATGATGGTATTTACCTTATAATTCCAAGGGCCGTGACTACCCATATATACCGAGAGTATAACTGCAACTCTTTACTGACAGTATATACGAGTAAATCTAAGACTTGAAATTATAAGCGTTAATGCTATCCAGAGGATGATTTCGAATGTGGTTGATATGATTTTTAATTCTGTTTGAGAATTGATGAATTGATTTGGATTCTGATTGAAAAATGATGATCCCTGAAAATTGGTTGAAATGTAATAAGCTGAGCGAAACCTCAATAAGGATGAATGGGACGAGTCCCTGTGATAATATTCATAACTGGAATGATGATAATGATTTCAGCAAATCACTATGAGATTAGTGGATTGTGCTGTCAAAGTGCTACTGTTAACACTTGACTCGGTATATCAAGTTAAGGGATGACAAATTGAAAACTTGCTTGACTGAAATTCCCGTGGATCAGGAATGTTCAGAAAGAAAAAAATTTGATCTGATGGACCATTATTGTGTTAAAGATATGAATGATATGATCTGAAATGAATTGTTATTTAATGATGAGTTCTATATAAGGGATATTTATCCCCGTATTCTGTTGGGTTGACCAGAATAGAAGGAACCCCAGAATAAATTGGATCTTAAGAAAAAGACTTGTCCTCTACTTTACGAGATGAGGACATCTCGCACTTTTTAAGTGGGGTAGAATGTAAGATTCCTCTCCAGCCTTCGAGGTATGCAGGAGTAAGAACCTCATTTTCTGATCTTATAAATTATTCCCTCTCTAAAATAAAAGAAAGATTCTGTTTAAAAAAGGAAGACACTTTACCCAGAATACCTTCTCAGGAGCCCACTTGTTTTAAGGATTCAGAACAATGAGTTCAGAAGTGAAAATCGGTGTTTTGGATACCACGGTTTTGGTTTTCATTCGAGTACGGCCCAAAAGAATTCCTTTATCTCTTGGGAAGTATAAGAAGTTATCCCCCAGATATCGTGAACCTTATATCTGAATTCAATGAAAGTAGGTGACTTAGCCTATAAGCTTCTTTTACCTCCTCATCTCAAAGTTCTTAATGTATTTCATAGAAATATGTGCCAAACCCAAATCATGGAAAGACGGTAAAACTTCAGTGACAAGATACCATTGGCTTCTAAGTTACGCTAACTCCTTCCTTTATATAAGTCGTAACTTTTACCTGTCGCTCACAGTAATCTTACTTCCATCGATCTCCCTTCTTATTAATCTCCTTCATGGCTTGGCAACAGGAATTAGTTTTATCCATGATGATTTCTCACCTTCAAGATGCAAGCGAGTCTATGAAGAAAGATTTTATAGAACAGTATGAGCGCTCACTTTTTCCTCACTTGGGAACTTCTATAGCTCAGACCAAATGGTGAACCTATCAAGACATAACTAGGGTAACACCCTGGGGTCAACAGCACTTTTGTAACAATGTCCGCTTGGCCATGGTTATTGAAGCCTTGGGTTTGGGTCCCTGATAATACTATTGCGTCATGAGATTAAGATGTCTTGGGTTTTCTCAGCGGGTCTTCTTACTGGCGTGTTTTCTTCCTCATCAGAAGATATGCCTTTATCCCGTTTTTGGCTTGCCTCTCAGAGGTCCTTTTGTTAGATCACCTCATACCACTGAGATAGGTGTGGCAATAACCAACAGAATTATTCCCATAGATGAGTTACCTTATACGTGCGCAGCTTCTGAGTGCTGCTTTTGTGATCATATGATGGACGGGCTTATGGAAGTGTAAAGAGTTCTTCTATCTTTACTGTATATGTTCCAAGAATGAATAAAGTTTAAATCTTGTCCTTGTCTTGACCCTTACTCTCTTTGAGACTTTTTTAATTGGTAGTTAATCTTAATTAAAAATCTTCTCTCAGTCTCATACTTGTGCATCTTGCGAAATTACCCCCAGTTTGCGAGATGAGGGCATCTCGCATTTTTCAAGTGGGAGAATGTAAGATTCCTCCCCAGCCTCTCAAAATGTCCAGCATCTTCCCCTGTAATCAATCCCTCTTCAGAAATATAAAAGACTTGTTTCTAACTGTTTTAACTTAGAGAGAGAAAATATTCTAGAGAGAGAATATTTAGATTTTTAATATTTTTGGATAGAAAATTATCTCATCTTATTAAAATAAGTTCCCCTGAAACAGAAATTCAAAAAGAACTTTCCAATGTGCAATTGGAATTAATTGAAGGTGAGTATAAAGGACCTTAGCCTAAGGGTCTAGATTTTAAGAAATTTTTGGATTATGGTCCAATTAAGGTTCCTATGGGCCAATAGCATCAATCCATGTGTAGGGAGGAGATAAATCCAATTTGCAAATTAAGGTTTATTAGTAAAAAACTATGAGCAATATTAAAAATATGAGATATTTTGGGTATCCAAAAATGAGTAAATGCTCACATAAGATTAAGAGTTGAAAATGTACAAGGTTTATTAGTAAAAAACTATGAGCAATATTAAAAATATGAGATATTTTGGGTATAATGATTCCATTTTGACCCATATGTAAGGAAGGGGAGTTCTTTAAAGGAGGTGCATATTTCACATAAGATGAAGAGTTGAAAATGTACAAGGTTTATTAGTAAAAAACTATGAGCAATATTAAAAATATGAGATATTTTGAGTATAATGATTCCATTTTGACACATATGTAAGGAAGGGGAGTTCTTTAAAGGAGGTGCATATTTCACATGCTTGAATGAGTTTTAAACTCATAAAAATTGAGATATTTCATCTCTCCTCTCTCCTCATTCAAGTCTAGTTCCAAAAAGTTAGCTTAACTGACCTAAAAATGGTCAAATATTGACCAAACTGATTTAGAAAATTCTAGAATCAGTTTGTTTGGTTAGGAGCTCAATTTTTCCTATAAATAGAAGCCTCCCCCTTGTTGAAAAATATATAGTGTTTATGCATCGTTAACTCTACTCCACCTAAGCCAAGAACTGTGAATTCATTAATAATTCACTAGTTTTTGGAGCTTCCCTCTTTCTTCAATCCCCATTGGTAGCTCCATCAACATACTTAACCAATTGATTGGTTGGGGGCCTCTACCGTGAACAAAGAATCAAGCAATTTGTAAGGTAATTAGTGAATTTTGATCATTTTTTATAATTTCTCAATGTTTCTCTCTTCTCAACCCCTCTCAAGCTTGAGAAGCTTAATTGGAATGGTTTTTGAATGTTATTGAAGTTAATTGATGAATGGTAGTGAAGAGTTACATAATTTGATGAATGCTATTGAAGTTAATTGACTAATGATAGTTAAGAATTACATAAATTTCCATTTATGCTTAATTCAAATGGTTTTTATGTAATTTCTCTCTCTCACTCAAGAAATGGTCATACTCATGACCCATTCTCAATCCAAATGAAGCTTTTCATAAAGCTTTTCCTTAATCCAAGATTAATCTATACTTGAGGCCAAATTAATGGCTTTTTTCTATGCTTTTAGTTTATGTATTTCACGAATATTGATGATTCAATCCATTATGGATTATTGATCCAATTAGGGATCATTCTAATTATTTCTTAATGATAGCTTTATCCCTTAGAAAAATTGAGATTTATCAGTCATAGCAGCGAAGCTATGGTAAAATTTTTATAAAAATTACGCATAAAATAATTTCATTCAAAGCAAAAAAATGACTTCCTACCATATTCTAGGAATTATCATCCTAGATTAATTGAAGATATTCATTGTAATCATAGAGAAATTGATTTTTATACTATGCATAATTGATTTTCATGCATAGAGGTATGCATAAAAGATTATTATTTTAATGTAAAAGTGTTACTTTTATCATATTTGAATTTCATGCGTAGAGGTATGCATAAAAGATGATTATTTTATTATAAAAGTGTTACTTTTAGCATAAGTAAATTTCATGCATAGAGGTATGCATAAAAGATGATTATTTTATTATAAAAGTGTTACTTTTAGCATAATTGAATTTCATGCATAGATGTATGCATAAAAGATGATTATTTTATTATAAAAGTGTTACTTTTATCACAATTGAATTTCATGCATAGAAGTATGCATAAGAGTTGATTATTTTATTATAAAAGTGTTACTTTTATCATATTTGGATTTCATGCATAGAGGTATGCATAAAAATTGATTATTTTATATAAAGGTGTTACTTTTATCATATTTGGATTTCATGCATAGAGGTATGCATAAAAATTGATTATTTTATTATAAAGGTGTTACTTTTATCATATTTGAATTTCATGCATAGAGGTATGCATAAAAATTGATTATTTTATTATAAAAGTGTGACTTTTATCATATTTGGATTTCATGCATAGAGGTATGCATAAAAGTTGATTATTTTATTATAAAAGTGTGAATTTTATCATATTTGAATTTCATGCATAGAGGTATGTATAAAAGTTGATTATTTTATTATAAAAGTGTGACTTTTATCATATTTGGATTTCATGCATAGAGGTATGCATAAAAGTTGATTATTTTATTATAAAAGTGACTTTTATCATATTTGAATTCCATGCATAGAGGTATGCATAAAAGTTGATTATTTTATTGTAAAAGTGTTACTTTTATCATATTGGATTTCATGTATAGAGGTATGCATAAAAGATATTCTTTTTATACTAAAAGTGTGATTTTCATCATAAATGGATTTTATGCATAACTTAAATGCATAAGAGAAATTCTTTTATTCTAAAAGTGTAATTCCTACCAAATTGAATTTATGCATAAGAAGATGCATAAAAGATTGATTTTTATTTCGAAGGTGTTAGTCTCCTTAAATGGAATTTATGCATAAATAAATGTGTAGAGAAATCTTATATCAAATATAAGAATTCTCTTGTATTCTATAAAAAGATATGAAATGTGATAAGATGTGATAAGAGGTGTATGAGATGTGATAAGATGTGATAAGATGCGTATGAGAAGTGATAGGATGTGATAAGAGGTGTATGAGATGTGAAAAGATGTGTATGAGATGTGATAAGATATGATAAGAGGTGTATGAGATGTGATAGAATGTGTTAAGATGAGTTGGGTGAAAGCAAGGGTTGGTGGTACAAGAAAAGGGCCAATTTTTTTTCCACCTTTTTGGTACTTTGGGGGGGAATTTGAGGGTAAAAGGTTTGTATTTAGGAACTATTTTTAAGATCTTTGAGAATCTTTTGTGCAGTACCACCCCATGAGAGTAGTGGTGTCATTAGTGGTGGTAGTGGTTTCAATTTTTTATTGTTTTTGCTCATTTCTGTTTGAACTAAGCGGGCGTCGTCTGGTCACACCATCTCTCTCTCTCTCTCTCTCTCTCTCTCTCTCTCTCTCTCTCTCTCTCTCTCTCTCTCTCTCTCTCTCTCTCTCTCCCCACATTCGATTGTAGCAGAGCTGCTCTGCTCTAGAGCAGTCGTCTAGCCATGAGGACCCCAAAGGCCAAGTGAGCTGCTGCCAACAGAGCATCACCTTCAACATGCAAACCAAAAGCGAAGGCAAAGGAGGGCATGGTGCCTCCTAGCAGCAGCAACAAGAAGGGTGCTTCCACCACACCCCCCCAACAAACAAAGCCGGAGCACATAGCCAGTCCCAACACAAGGGCAAGTGCAAAACAGTGCAAGGTCCTCACTCCTCTTCGACAACGATGAATCAAAATCTACCAGCAAGTCAAGACGTGGTACGCTATTCATTGGCATATGCATGTGCTAAGTAAATGGTGCATGTTAACTCCCTGCACTGACATTTGAAGTTAAATGAACAGTACTATATTTGGGAGCGTCACCTTCAACATGCAAACCGAAAGCGAAGGCAAAGGAGGGCATGGTGCCTCCTGGCAGCAGCAACAAGAAGGGTGCTTCCACCACACCCCCCCAACAAACAAAGCCAGAGCACAAAGCCAGTCCCAACACAAGGGCAAGTGCAAAAGAGTGCAAGGTCGACTCCGAACGGCGGACCTCACTCCTCTTCGACGACGACGAATCAAAATCTACCTGCAAGTCAAGACGTGGTACGCTATTCATTGGCATATGCATGTGCTAAGTAAATGGTGCATGTTCACTCCCTGCACTGACATTTGAAGTTAAATGAACAGTACTATATTTGGTACTTTGCAGTAGCAAATTTGGTACTTTTTGAGTACCACAATTGGTTCTGTAGGGCATCACCTCACATTAGACATAATGTCGGGCACCACATTTAATCTATAGGAGTCAGCAATTCTCTGATTTGTTTTGAACACATTTTAGGTAAGAACAAAATGGAGGAGTACCCTCAACAAACCAGGTTCTGTTACATGGCACAGGACCTGCATGAACAGTACGGTCTCAGTCTTGAGGGCAAACTCTTCAAGGACTTGACTGATGAGGACATGCCACCCGACCAATGGTTAACTGTATTCAAGTTCAAGTACCAAAAGAACAGCAAGATCTATTTAAACCATTTGCAGCCACAACTGGTGGAAGACTGCAGACTTCTATTCTCCAAAGTTTATCAGGGGCCCCCTTCATGTGGTGAATTGACCAACAAATTTGCTACGTGCTACGCTTTTGAGAAATGCCATGCAGCGAAAAAAGACCCAGCAGGGCATAAAGTAGCATGGGCCTGGTTTGGGGAAGGAGTGTTGCAGATGATATCATCTAGGAGTGGCGGGCTTGAGCGTAAAATTGAGGCATGGAGGAGGCAAAATGCTTCCTCTCCTGGCAGTGTCCTGCATTTAGATAAGAAGGCCCGGATGACTCAAAGTGGTAGTAATATCTGCACAGAACCAGATAATGCTTGCAGAGGGGTAATTGCTGACTACCTACCTGATTTAGAGGCATTGCTGCAAAGACTGGCAGACCCAGTGTCACATCCAGGATGGTCAAACCTCAGAAGCCTGAAGGCCTCTATTCAAGCAAACAAGGACCAGCTACTACTGGTATATGAAGGTAGAAAGGACGTGGCGAAGAGTTTGATGGAAGACATCGATACCCTGGAAGCACGCATTGTTCAGCTTCAGCAACAAATCCCTGTTCCGGATGAAGAGATCAGAGAGGTGGAGGCTGAGCTGGTGTCGGCGCTTGTTGCGACGACACGGGGTTTTCGAAAATATCCAAAAGCTCCAAGCGGAGGTTGAACAGGAGGAGGTATTGTATTTCTGGCCTATTGCATTGTGTTTGACTGTTGATAGTGTTTAATTTGCACATGGTTTGGCAATTTGGCATGTTTCACTTCTTGATTGGTTTATTTGCTGACATTTTTGGTGGTTTTGGAACTTCTTGAACTGTTTTGGTACTTTCTTTACTTTTTTTGGTATTTTTTATAACACTTGGTGTTGTGCTGCTGCCTTTCTTGGTACTTAATGGTGCTTCTTTATTTCATTTGGTACTCTATTGAAGTATTTTTGTGTTGTTTTGGTACTTTCAGGTTACTGAGTTTAGTTTAATAGGGCACCTTTGGTTGTCTTGGATAATTGGTTGCACCCATGACTGGTACTTTTGGTGCTTTGCTGTTCATTTGAAACTCTTCTGACCTATTATGATATTGCTTTGGTACTTTCTAGCTACAAGTTTTAGAGTCTTTAAGGTATTGCAGTTACATCTTGGGTTCAATGTTGGCACTAACTTTGGTACTTTTTGTGCTTCTTTGCTTCATGTGGTACTCTTTTGAAGTGTTTTGGTACTGAAGTTGAGCTTTTATTTGGTCTTATATGGTAGTGCTAAATATGTCTTGGGTGCTATCTAGGTATTATCTTTGGTATTTTTTGTTTTCTTTGATTCGTTTGGTACTTTTTGCACTATTTTGGTACTAGTTTGGAATTTCACTGTGACAAGTTTTTGGGTCTTTTGGGTATTTTTGGGAGTCTTGTGTGTTTTTGGTACTTAATTGTACCAAATTTTTGCTGTTTACAACTGTTTTGGCATAATTTACATGTTTTGGTACTGTTTAGTTACCTTTTGGTACTTTTTTGAGACTGATTTGTTAACCTTTTGGCTTGGGAGTTGTTGAAACTTCATTATACCCATTTAGTGCTGTTTAGAACTGTTATGGTACAATTTACCTGTTTTGGTACCTATTCTGGTTCAGTTTTTGTACTGCTTGTGTACTTCCTTGCTAATTGTTTGTTTTGGTGGATAAGTAGATAGAGTATGTCTGTTTTGCAGATGGAGTTTGTGAAGCTCCACAATGAATGCTTGGAGACCCAAGACCATCAAGAATTTGTACATAAGTTGTGTGCTGAAGTGAAGAGGGGGATGAAATATACATTGACTCCAAGGCCTCATGTTGTGGACCCTGCCAACACAATTCATGTGTTTGGTACTTGTGTTGCCTGTGGGGAGGCTTTGGAGGCTTCTTACGTGGTTGGTACCTTCATGCTTCCCTGCAGGCATCAGTACCATCCATTGTGTTTTGCAGCTGTGTTGAGAACAAGAGATATGTGCGTGAAGGCACGTTGCAACACCGCAATCCCTTCGGAGGCAAAGGCCTGGGTGTCAGGGAGGTCATTATTGAAGAGTAAGTGGGGTGTTTGTGTTGGACACTGTATGTTTATATTGTTTGAACTGATGATCTAATCTTGTCTTTCATCTTTGTGCATATGTAGGTAGAGAATCTTTCGGTGCGGACACCCATGACACCACCCCAAAGGATAGGAAGGATCTCCCTGGTCACAGTAAGTCAGATGCCACTTACATGTTTAAAGAAGATCCTTACAAGTCAGTGCAGAAAATACTGCAAGACCTTGATGCCAACACAAGGGAAGGGAAAGGGGCTGAGCCTGCTTCTGTAGACTCAAGCATGGGGGAAGATCGACTAAAAGCGGAAGTGCAGGAGAGAGACAAAGACGAAAAGGGACCGGAGGAGAAAGAACAGGGGGGAAGTGATCTGATTGAGGAGGTTGCTGAGCAAGAGACTGACCAAGGCGAGAAGAACAATGAAGAGATGCCGGCTGTTGAGGAGGTGACAGTTGAAGTTCTCTCAGAGGCAGAGGTTTTGGCTACGTCATCAACATCTGCAAAGGACAAGGCAGGTAGAAAGAGGAGGAAGAACAGAAATAGGGCAGCAGAAGCTACTCAAAGTGCACAGGAGGCTGCATGTGCAAAGGAGCCCAAAGACACTGAGGAGGCTAAAAGCAATGAGGAGGCCAGAGCGGCGGGGGAAGCTACTGAAAGTGCTGAGGAGGCTAAAGGTGCAGAGGGGGCTGAAGGTGTAGAGGAGGCTAAAAGCGCGAAGGAGGCCAAAGAGGCGGGGGAAGCTACTGAAAGTGCAGAGCAAGTTAAAGGTGCAGAGGAGGGTGAAGGTGTAGAGTTGCCTAAAGGCACGGAGGATACAAAAGATGTGGGGAAGGACAGAGCTACGGAGGAGACACCTGATGCAACGCCCTTAGAAACAGGTGATAGCAATGATTCAGCCACCCTCTTCGAGCTCTTCGCTATGAAATGTAGAAAGCGCCCTGTTGGTGGTGGTCTCAAGCCGCAAGGCTGCAAAAATTAGCTGATGTTACAGCATTTTGTACTTGCTTCTGGACTAATTTGAAATACTAGCCCATTTTGCTTTTGTCGATGCGTTTTGTGTCATGCCGCTCTACTCTTGAAAGGTGTCAATGTGTTTGTAAACTGTCATGTCCTACTGTCACTGTTTTGTAACCTTTTATTGGTGCCCAATGTCTAACTTTGCTTTTGCGAAAAGGCTGTGTTCTTCTACTCATATAGTTTAGTGGTACTACAACAGGGGGACCATTGGTGGCTACATGAACAACCACCGGATACATCAATGCCGATACATGTAATGGCAAGCAATAGGCGCCTTGTTGTTTTGGATGTCAATGGAGTGCTACTGAAGGATTATGTTGAAGCACCCAAGGATTTGTGGTAGCTCCTGTTCCCAGATGGAGTTAGGCCCCAAGGTGTGCAAGTGTCTCAATACAAATATTGTGTCGTCAGACCTGATGCGGAGGACTTCATCATCTTGAGAAAGTGATGGTTAAATCCTTATTTTTAGTCATTCATTCATCGGTATACTTATGGCATCTTTGGTAACCAGAACGCTCACCACCTGTTCACTCAAGGGCCTTTTTCATAGTTCCTAGCTCATAGTAACCGGCAATATATAGTATCATAATCTCTCACCTCAATTTGCGAACCTTATTCTCCCAATGGTATGAGGGATACCTTGGGCCATTCTCGGGCTTTGCTAATGACGCTGCCCGGCTACATAAGCACGGAATGAAGTTAGCGTTGAAGCGAGGGAAAACTTGTACTTTAAAGATAACAATTTCAATACAATTCATTGAATACAACATCACTCAATTCGTAGCTCCATACAATTTTATGTCATTATTTTAAAAGGAAAAGATACACATTTATTAACACTGATATTTAAAAAAAACTCTTCTTTAAAAGATAACCAAGCTAACCTAGCCACCATTTCCTTGAGGAGCTTGTAAAGGGAGAGTTGGGGCTTCATCGAGAGCATCTTCTCTAATCTCGTTGTTGCGCGCTCCTCCCGAGGTAATATTCTGACGTTTTTGAGAAGAGGCTATCTTAGATGTCCTCTTGTAGGGCTTGCTGTCGCAGTCGAAACGCTCCAATCAGATCTCAATTCTGAGATCGTTTGCTCACCGTATGAGCAAAAGATCACAGCACATAAACCCTCTCTTAAGGCTAAAGTCCACGCAAATGGGGGGGAATTGTGAGATGTCCTTAACACAAAAACGTCTTACTAAAGTCCACGCAAATGGGGGGGAATTGTGAGATGTCCTTAACACAAAAACGTTTTACTGAAGGGGAGAAGGGCTGAGGGCTGCTGTAAGTCTCTTGACACGAGGAGGGGGGGGGAGAAGAGTTAAGGGACAGTGCCTCCTAGCAAGAGGGGGATGGAGAAAAATTACCTTATCTGAAAAGTGGCAAATGAGGGGGGTGTGGAGAGGGGTGGCTGCAAGGAGCGACTGTACCACAGCAAGTACACTGCACAGGGAGGACGGACAGCGGTATAGATGGCGGCACAATAGAGCATAAGCTACGTAGAAATGCGTGTTGCCCATGGAGCACCCCGAGGGTTTATATAACTGTGGGATGCGAGTATGGGCGCTGTGCAAAGCAAGGACAAAAGGACGGTGTACCAGCTAAGATTGTAGATCAGTGGCCCGTGCATGGGTCTAGGGAAAAGGTACGGTGTCGGTTAACAGGGAAAGGAGTGGTACGCATGTACCTTATCTGGTCTGGGACAGCATGGGTGTCCACGTAGCGGTACGTGTGGACCACACAGTGGGTAACCGTCCTTTGGTTCTTGTGCGGCCATTGTACGGGCACCCTGGTAAGTGTGTATGGTCGAAATTTTGGGACGGGATCCCCAAATTTGGAGCACCGATCTCGATTTGCGTATCGAACCGTAAATTTTTTTTTTAATCCGAGAGATTCTCGTGGTCGTTGAGGTGTAGACCGTTCATCAATCGGACGCTCGGTCGTGTATTTATTAAGGTTTAAAGGTCGTCGCTTTTTAACTAAAAATGATTGAAATTTACGTATAAGCTTGATTCGGTGTCCGTTTTGGATGTTATAAAATCCTATATTAAGGTAAAATCGTGCGTAGATTCTAATTTGGATTTAGAATTTGAAGATTCTAAGTATAAATGACTCATTTATTAAAATCATTGATTTTTATACCATAAAAACTCATAAATTTATCTATTACATGGGCATTTCTTTATTAGTGAAGATGGGTATGTTACATCCTTCCCCCCTTAAAGAAATCGAGATGTCCTCATCTCGTCCATGAATTGGGGATAATCCTTTAAGAGTGTAGCTTCATCTTCCCAAGTTGCATCCTCTTCAGGGTAATCTTTCCACTGTACTAGATGTTCTACAAGAGTTCTATTTCGGAGTTGCCTTTCCCTAGAATCTATGATGCTACTGGGCTGTAATTCAAGGACTCCTTGAGTAGGGATTACAACTTGTTCATCATCAAGAATATGATCGAGAGACTGGGTATATAAGGTTTTAACAAACTTACATGAAATACATTGTGGACTTTGATATGGGCTAGGAGTTGGAGTTTATAGGCACTTTTACCTAAGACACTTTGAGAACTATATAGGGACCACAATACTTAGGGCTAAGCTTCTTATATTTCCCAACTGATAGAGAGGATCACACTCTTTATGTGTGTTTGTTTTGGGAGAGGACTTTTAAAAGCTATGACATGTGTAGTATGTAATATCATCATACTACTATCATGTTACATGTATGTACCATTGTGTAGGTTGTACAGGATTCTGGAGCAAGGTAGCATTTAGAACAGACGGGGCACTTTCAATAGGACTGTTGGGTGTGCTCTCCCTTGATTTTTTGACCGAAAACTGCATTGGTTTGTAGACTGGCGATGGAAGCCCCGGCTCCAAGCCCCGCTGGTGGACCCGGATATGGCTACGGCTGGGCCGACGACGAGTGGAAGCTAGCCGCTTCCACGCTGATCTTCGCAGTGGCGCTCGTGGTCTCCCACCTGCAGGGGCTTGGCATGGCGCGCGACCTCATCCTCTCTTTTGTGCGACCCATCTCCCAGCTCTTCATGGTTGGCTTCGTGCTGCAGTTCATCTTCTCGCAGCGCTCCCTCGCCTGGACTCTTTTGCCCTACATCCTCGCTGTGAGCCTTGATCTCAGCTTCGGTTTGTTTGTGTGTGTGTGTGTGTGTGTGTGAGAGAGAGAGAGAGAGAGAGAGAGAGAGAGAGAGAAGCTAATTTTCGCATTTGTATAGGCGCCATGTACCCATGCTGTTATTGTCTGCGTGGCTCTTCTGTGTAGGTGGTGATTGGGGGCTATACCGCCGGACGACGAGCAAAGCATGTGCCCAAGGGGCAGTACGTTGCTGGGGCTTCCATTTTGGTGGGAACTCTGAGCACCATGTCCCTGCTGCTACTATTGAAGGTTTTCCCGCTCACCCCGCGTTACATCATCCCTGTGGCTGGACTCACGGTGGGGAGAGCCATGGCCGTTACCGGCATCACCTTGAAACGCCTGCGGGACGACTTGAAACTCAAAAAGAACCTGGTATGTTCTCGGTTGCTATGATCAGTATAAGCTTGTGAGGATTAAAGAGCTACAGCCTGTTTCAATGTACAGTAATGCATTGATGGTTGAATGGTAGGTGGAGACAGCGCTAGCGCTGGGGGCAACGCCAAAGCAGGCGTGTTGGGACAGCATGAGGGGGGCGCTGGTGATAGCCCTGGCTCCCGTGCTGGATACTGCCAAGACATTTGGGCTGGTGAGCCTGCCGGGGGCCATGACAGGCATGATCATGGCTGGGGCATCCCCACTCCAGGCGATCGTTCTGCAGATCCTACTCATGAACACGCTGCTTTGCGCATCCGTCGTGAGTGCTGTGGCGGCCGCCCACTTCAGCTGGCGCCTCTTCTTCACTGGCACCGCCCAATTTTGGGTAGATGGGTGCATTAATAAGCGTTTTAAGTTTTTTTTTCAAAAGAAATTTTGGACGGACGGCCAGTGCTAAAATAACTCAGTTCGCAGTGTAAATTTCCCCGGTGCAAATCTCACATTGCCTTTAATTTTAAGGGATGAAATTTGTACATTTTACTTGTAAATCCCGATATTTGTGTAATTTTTAAGTCTAAATCCGATTAAGCAAAGTAAAATCCCGATATTTGTGTAATTTTTAAGTCTAAATCTCAATTAAGCACCGTAAACATTGCCTTTAATTTTAAGGGTTGAAAAAAAATTCCAGCAGTGATATGGCCGATTCTTTTAATAATACACTTGACTCTTTATTGTTGGGTATTCGAAGCCTCATCATCATTCATGTATGTGTTTATGTGTGTGAATAGTCACTTCCACACTTGTTGCACTCAATTGGGATGAAGTACATACATGTGAGTATTCATTACATGGAATGTACACAAGGCTAGATAAACTACCATAGATCCTTGAGCAATTAGCTTCAAGAGAAGGTTGTATATTCCAAAAAGTGGTCAAATGAAATATGTACATGGGCTTATGTCCTTGGGTCCCCTTTTCACGCTACACGCACTAATGGTCTTTTACACTTAACTATTTGGCTCATACAAATTTATATAAGACATATATCCCATTGGTTTTGTCCTCAAAACCATTAAAAAATCAACCCATAAAATAAAATGTAACTCCAATAATCATGTAGATCATATTTAGCAAATAAAGGCCTCAATGTACATGGCTCCAAATCTGTCCATGAGAACATAATGTCTTCTATATACTAAAAATTGCCTAATATATACTCTCAAGGCATTTCCAAGAATGATTTCCAATGTCAACGTGTAATCCAAGTGGCAACCTATGAGAGAAAGTCAGTTCTCAATTTACCCTTCTTGAGGGCTACAACCTCTTCTATCAATAAGATGCATAGCTACTCTCAAAAGATTGAGTAACCTTCCCATAATGTTAAGACTTTGAATGAAGGGGCACTCGAATTGTTGATGTAGCGGTGGAGAGGGTCTCAAGGAACTCACTTCACCTCACTTGAGGGTAACATGACAAAGTGGAATGCCAAGTACCACTCATGTACTCAATGGCTCCCTTATAGTCTTTGTACACAAGACCAATTATCTTGGCAAGATCAATGGTGCAGTTGAAGATGCAAAAACATTCACTTTGCTCGGGGTAGTTTGGAGTGGCAAGGAAATTCTTAAAAGCATCATATTCTGCCATGGCGCTAGGATATCTAGAGTGTGGTTTAAGAAAGGTGTGAGAGGAGCTCTAGTGCATTGTTTAAGAAAGGTGTGCTAGGAGCTCTAAAGGATGAGTTGAGAAAAGTGAACCCCAAAGTGGCTATTTATAATTTGAAAGGTATACATGACCATAGTACATTCACACATAGCCATTGTCCGGGCACCCAGAACCTACCCTTCTTAGATATTGACAATTAAAATTAATATAAATAACATCATTTAAACAAAAAAGAGCAAAAAGAGAGCTACCATTGTCCGGGTGCCCAAAACCTACTTTTTGTAGTGACATTGATAATTAAATTTAATTAACAAATAACATCATTTCAAAATAGCACAAAAAAAACATAAAGTAAGCAAGATGGAATAACTATTCAACATCAATTACATCATTTTTGTATCAAAATTCGGGGGCCAAACTAAAGGATAGAAAATCTACTTTGTGAGGCTAAATAAAACATCTAAACTCAAATAGTTTGGGGAGTAGTCCTGCAATCAAGAGTCCATTGCAGGTCATCAGGCATCCATGACTCATCTACCATAGTGGTTGGATCCATACGCTTTCCAATCTACAAGATTAGCTAAGGAACCCAATATTAGAAATGAGTGAGCAATCAATGTCAAAATTAATGCATAGCAAGTGAAGGAAATCACTTTTCTTCTTTTCAATTTGATGCTTGCCTCTTATTTCCTCGAACCCCATGATGTTGTAGTGCTCATGGAGATCAACAAGGTTCCAATGCTTGCTAACATTCACTCTTTCCATCAAGCCACCAAGCATCCTAATAGGTACCTTAATTGGTACAACCTCCTCCTTTGATGCTTGAAGCGGTATCCACTTTCTATGCTTCTTCATCCACCGTTCAGAGTGGAAGCAAACATACAAAGAAGAGCCTGCTTTCAAGTATTGAAAAGAGATAGATAAATCTATAACTTTACACTTATAGCTGCTGTCATTCTTTTGCACCCCCTCAAGTGTCTGTGAGGCTCCATAGGGGCTATTCCTTAACCAAGTTTGATGGAAATACGCTTGAAAATAAAACAAAAACACAAACACAAATAGAAAAACTCATCAAACGATAAAATCCAAATTTGGGACAAAAGCTAGCACATTAGGACAAATAGGAATGCAAGGTACTTATAATTGCATTGAAACTTGGTTCCTTGCAAATAGAAATGCAAGGTACTTACAATTGTAAGGAAACTTGGTTCCTCCATGCTAGGGTTGAATATGGATGTTGATGATCCCTTTCACGTGCTCTACAATAGCTGCCAAACCCTCCTCCTTCTTTTTCTTGAACCCAAGAAACTTACCCTTCCAACTTACAATTGTAAGGAAACTTGGTTCCTCCATGCTAGGGTTGAATATGGATGTTGATGATCCCTTTCACGTGCTCTACAATAGCTGCCAAACCCTCCTCCTTCTTTTTCTTGAACCCAAGAAACTTACCCTTCCAATGATGATTTAAAACCCCTCACTGATGAACACGATGTGGACCACATGCACTTGGCTGTATGAAACTCTAGGCACCCTTACAAAATCTTGTTCCTACCCATTCCCCCATTTCATTCTTTGTGGTGTGTAATAGAATCTCTTCAATATTCTCCTTTGGTCTTCTTGAAGTGCTTGATGAAGCCATAATCTAATGGATGAAGAGAGAGAGAGAGAGAGAGAGAGAGTAAAGGGAGGAAGACAAGATAAGGGGCTATAGCAGGGTAGATTAGCTAGGAAAGATTTACAAATGGGCAGCAATTTGTAGAGAAAGAAAGAGACAGGGTGTAATGTAGAGGTTTAGGTGCACATTCACATGGGGAATGGGCTTGAGCACTTTTGACTTAGGGTCATTTATATATGTGGGTTTATGGATGTTGAGAGATGTAATCGCGGTGTTGTGTGTATGTGGGAAAGCACCCTAGAGGTGCAAGATATTGTGGGGTGGCAAGATAGGAATCCCACATGTAATATTGTATGGTCTGTGATGAGTGTTGACCAAAACAGTGGAAAAGGGGTTGCCACATGGATGATGATGTGTAAAGTGGGATAAGGCTAGAAAGCCTATATCATTGTATGGTTCATTATGAATGAATTTAGATCAAGTGTTGAGTGTGCAATCTCTCTCTCTCTCTCTTATGGAGTTCTTAGTGTGGTTTAATCCACCTTAATCTTGTGTCCTTCACCATGATCAATCCCATTTTGTTAACATGGTATCAAAGCTTGGGTGGGCTCTTGGTCATGGTGACTATTTATGTATAATTTTTCTTGGTTATAAGTTCTTTGATTAAGCATTATTTTCAATTATTATGAAAAAAAAATTATGCACACTCATATTATCATTTGGATTTGTATTTGTGAGGATTTGAGAGGAGATTTGCAAGAAGGAGGTTGCCCAAGAGAGTTTACAAATGAGTTCTTTGATTAAGCAAAAATTATGCACACTCATATTATCATTTGGATTTGCATTTGTGAGGATTTGAGAGCAACAAGGAGGATTTGCATTTGTGAGGATTTGAGAGGAGATTTGCAACAAGGAGGTTGCATAGAAGCTGCCCCCCAAGAGAGTTGCAAATGGGAGTTTTGCAACATGGAAAGCCTGCTCATCATCATGGAAGCTGAAAATCAAGATTTCAGCATTATGAAGACTATGGAGTCTTCATCAAACATCAAAGAAGCTGCCCAAGAGAGTTACAAATAGAGTTTTGCAACAAAGAGAAGATTTGCATCAAGGGAAGATGCAAATGGAGTTGGAGATGGAGATTTCCGTCATCAAGAAGCTGCCAACAAAGTTTTGTGAAGGTAAAAGTGTGATTTTGCCTCAAGTTTTTGGTTACTGAGCATGAGAGAATGCTCTTGTGAAGGGCATGCTTGTCAAGATAATGGCAATTGAGATGGTGGACTCAATGGAGTTCACATGTATGTGCATCAAGAGGAGGATGCACATTGTTCACTCATAGAAAATGAGTGAGAGTGGTGGAAGTAGTGGAAACTTTCACATGTGAATGCACCCATGGTTTCTCATAAGGGAGAAACTCAAAGAAAGAACCCTTGAAGGAGCATGCAAGATAGCATGCATTGTGGAGCTCAATTAGGAGCTCATTATGGCCATGTTAGTGGTCAATGTGAACCTCATGCAAGGGGTTCAACAGGAAAAGAAGTGCAGTCAATAAGAGCTGCACGCTGCAATCAAGGAAGAGGTTTGTGAACAAAGAGGCAACGGCACAAGCTACCATAACAATCACCAGCATAGCAGGCATTCCAAGTCAGAGGTTAGCAGCTGTAAAATAGAAAGAGAGGAAGCCGTCTCAACACCAAGCTACTGTAAAGTAAAGAACCAGTACTGCGTTCAACAGATTTAAAGCAAGAAAAGTGCTGCGAAGGTAGAAGGGCAGCATTATCTGAGAGAAGCTATGCTTTGAGCAATGTTAACAACATGACCAACATCATCCATGAAGGAAGAGAATGCCACCACACGTAGAGTGCAGCATGGTTCAGCTTAGCAAGGTGTCAGGAGGCCACTGAGTAGATACAGTCCATACAAAGCATGGGCATAGTCCAGCACAAGTGTAGACATTAAGGTCAGCAGAGCTGGATAACTTCGAAAGTAGCAAACATCAAAGAAGAGAGGCAGGGCGGACAGTAGCAACTAGACTGAAGGCGACCATAGTTAAGCTCTAGCCATGGTGGTGGTGGTCATAGAAAAAATGTGAAGAAGATGATGATCACCGGTCCCAGCAGAGCCAGCTGTGCAAAGTCTGGCGAGCACTTGATGAAACCGGAGAGCATTGGCTGCAATGCATTCAATACATGCCGTGCAGGACTGTAGGTGCCAGCATTACAGAGATTTTTTTTTTAAAGAATTAATTTAACCCTTATTGGCAGTAAGGGTCATTCACACACATCATTTTAAAAAAAAACATAAGCCTTGTTCACATGTCTTTAAAAGGCATTATATGAGAACATGTTCACACACAAAAGACTTTGTAATATTTATTCTCACCCACAATTGATGAAGGGTAACCATACTCGAGCTTGAAGCTCAAAACAAGGATTTTTTTTGTAATCACCCATGGTATGAGAGTAACCATGCCCGAGCTCACCGCTGAGAAGCTCAAAATGGTTATTGTGATGTGTGCATAAGCGATGCATGTGTGAGGTGCATGTGCATGGGTTGGTTCCCACCCGAACTTCTACATTCAAATTGGACTCAATGGTTCCGTTGTGAGCGAGTCGGCTCAAAATGGACTTGGTGTCTAAGATGTTTGACACGCGCACACATGATTGGTTGATGGACACTCCAATGTATCATTGGGGGGGAGTGGAGGGCAACATTTGGACAAAGCCACAAACGCAAACTAGGGCCAATAAAACTTTTGTTCTTAGGAAGAGCTTCTAGGGGGGAACCTTCCAGTGCATGAATGAGCACTGCTCATTTAGGACACATATGAATCAACCAAACAAACTCCATTGGAATGGGAAGCTGATAAAATCTCCAAAAGATGGGAAATTATCAATTGGGAGCTTCGGGAACCTTGAATGTTTTTTCTGCAAGCATGTGCCAATGTGTCTTAAAGAATGTCCTGCTTGTGTCTATTATTTTATGCCAAAAGAATCAATGCACGGCAAACTATTTATTCATTATGGCAAACATACACACATGGTTTCCAAGGGAATGTGCCGAGCATCGATACGAAATATCAAGGCCTTTGTAGCACATGCAGTGGGCATCGACCACAACGCTAGGCCTAGAAAGGTACAAATGATTGTGGCAAGGGAGGTGGTTCTAAGAGCGTTCACTGATGATGACAAGGCACAGGGAGAATTCATGACAGAGAGGGAGTTGCAGGAGATGTCGCAAGAGTTGCAAAGTTTGATAAATGTCAAAAAGTACGTAGGAAGTTCAATTTAGCAAAGAATAGTATGCAATTATCATCTTTAATACACTAAGTATGCTTTATGAATGCAGGGTGAAGCAAATGGTAATGCAAACACGAAAAACAACACGGCCTCTGGGTGAAGGATATGAAGCCATTCTTAATCTAAAAAGAACATGCCATTTTGAGTTCTTCCATGGTTCTCGATTTCCATTGCAAGCCACCACTACTATTGAGCGTTGCTTTATCTTTAAGATGTCTACTCTACTGGACCTAGTTCTGGGATTGACATTGTTCGACGAATGGACAAGGATGGTAATGGGGATCTTCATCAAGCATGGGTCTGCTTTGATCATGTGCATCAAGTGGATACTAGATGGCATACAATGGGAGCACATGTTTATGACCACATGTAAGTTACAAGCGGTAGAGAGCATTGCTTGTTTTGTGTCTTTAATATAACTCTGTTTCCATTTGCGGCATGCAGGATTGTTTTGGAAATGTTTTGGTTATTTTATAAATTTTCTTGTCTATTGTCTTTTGTTTACTAATGGCTCTCCAACATTGTGAATACTATAGATTCAACATCTTTTTAGCGAGCCAAGCAATATGGGTTTAATAGTGATTTTTTGTATCTGCACCATTGGTTCGAAAAAAAATTTATTGCAATGGTCATTTTAGAACATTTCATGTCTTCTTTGTTTGATTGCTACAGAATGGCACTGTGGTTCCACTCTTCTCTTTAACATTGCATGCTCGCTTAACATCATACCATGCCCCTACCTGCTCACTTTCACAAGAACTTGAGCTCTACTCATTGCTTTGTGCTTGCTTCTCTTGGCTCGCTTTTTGACCACCACCCCCCAGTGACATCGAGTACTCTTCTATTGTACCCGATGATATCGAAGTACTCTTTCATTGTACCCCGGTGACATCGAAGTACTCTTCCATTGCTTCGATCCACTTTTCCACAGCCTCACCCAAGTTTTTCCCTTCACCCTTGAAAGGTCCAGGCTGCGATCTATGAAGAGTTTTACGAACATCCAAGTTGAGCTCTTCCTCATCGAGTTGGGGGTTATCATTTCTACCACGACGACCTCAATCCATGTTCCTATCAATATGAAAAATTCTTGTTAAGTCCCTTTATTTATGATTGAAATCCGATTTTAGATTCAACTGATTCAACTGATTCTGGGGTTCTTTAGATTCAACTGATTCAACTGAATATGGGGTTCTTTAGATTGGTCAGTTCCTCACAGAATCATGGAATAAAGATATTCATATAAAACTCATCAGATAACAATTCATTCAGAATATATCATTCATATCTTTAACACAATAATGGTCCATTAGACCGAATTTCCATTTGAACAGTCCTCCATGGAAATTTCAATTATACAGATTTTTAATTTGTCATCCCTTAACTTGATCCATTGGGTCAAGTGTTAACAGTAGCAATTTGTCAGCATAATCCACTAATCTCATAGTGATTTGCTGATGTCATTATCGTCATTCCAATTAGCGAACATCATCACAGGGACTCATCCCATTCATCCTCATTGTGGTTTTGCTCAGCTTATTACATTTCAATCAAAATTCAGGAATCATCATTTTTCAATCAGAATCCAAATCAACTCATCAGTTCTCAACCAGAATTTAAAAATCATATCAACCACATTCGAATTCATCATTTGGATAGCATTTATGCTTATAATTTCAAGGTCTTAGATTTACTCGTACATACTGCCAGTAAAGAGCTACAGTTATACCCTCGGTATACACGGGTAGTCACGGTCCTTGGAATTTTAAGGTAAATATCATCATGTCTAGGCCTCAAGCAAGTCAGGGATTCTATATAAATGCGGTACTTCCATCTAAAGACCCAATTACTAATTTATGAATTTCGGTCTAAATATAAATTTGTATGAATTTCATCACACAATTATAACCTTTTACTACTACTTCATAAATTTTTGACATTTTTGGCTTCTCGGTTGATCCTCATTAGCCAACTGGCTCTGATACCAGCTGTGAGATCCCTGTCCCCACTGCACAACGAATCCAGGGGTGCTAGCAGCGGAAGTAGCACTTCTTGGCAGGGGGCAGGGTCCCTCACTCAAGGCCTCGCCCACCACGGATATCCGAACAAGAGACTAATCCATCGGTTCTTCCAAAACCGAACCCGGAAAAACTTCCCTTGCTCGGAAAGCATGGGCGATTCCTCCAGGATAATTTTTCTCTAACGTAGTCAAAAGCCTTAACTAACTGAACTGATCTGACCAAACCCGTAAGTCCCATAGTCAGATCAGGGAAAGATTGCACTTGAATCATAGAGACCAACGCTTTTTTCCTCATTGAGAGGCACAACCGTTGATTCTTTTCCATAGAACAATTTTTATCCACGATTTAATTCATCTATTGTACTATAACAGAATTGAGTCTCAATTTTAGGGATCCATCAGTCTAGCCTATCATCAGTCCCGTGGGTTAGCTAACCGCCCAACCACTGTAGTGATGGGATCCAATTAGGAATTTGGTTAGGTTTTATCCCGGGTACCAGGGAAAAGAGTTCCCTAGCCCCCTAGCCGGATATTCATGCGAACTTAAAACTAGTCACACCACTTACACACCCAATATGAAATTTCCTTTTTCACAGAATCAGCTGTCTTTAAAACAATCATTTAATGAATTCATAATCACACATATCATCACATCTATTCACCTCACATCTCATCACCTCTATTCACATCACATCCATCCATCCCTTCATTCTCATCTATCTGATTCACATCACACATCTCATCACATCTATTTACCTCACATCTCATCACCTCTATTCACATCACATCTATTCATCCCTTCATTCACATCTATCTGATTCACATCACACATCTCATCACATCTATTTACCTCACTTCTCATCACCTCTATTCAGATCACATCTATTCATCCCTTTATTCACATCTATCTGATTCACATCACACATCTCATCACATCTATTTACCTCACATCTCATCACCTCTATTCACATCACATCTATTCATCCCTTCATTCACATCTATCGAATTCACATCATTTCATAGAATTTAAACATAGAAATTAAGAGAATTCTAATTTTTATATAAAAATTCTTTATGCATCTATTTATACATAAAAATCAATTTTAATGAGAATAACACTTTTGAAATAAAAATAAATCCTTTATGTATCTTTTTATGCATAAAAATTAAATTCAATGAAAATAACACTTTTATAATAAAAATTTCCATTATGCATCTTTCTATGCATAGAAATTAAATTCAATGAAAACAACACTTTTATAATAAAAATATTTTCCTTATGCATCTTTCTATGCATAGAAATTAAATTCAATGAAAACAACACTTTTATAATAAAAAAATTTCTATTATGCATCTTTCCATGCATAGAAATTGAATTCAATGAAAACAACACTTTTATAATAAAAAAAATTTCAATATGTATCTTTCTATGCACAGAATTTAAATTCAATAAAAACAACACTTTTATAATTAAAAAAATTTCCAATACGCATCTTTCTATGCATAGAAATTAAATTCAATGAAAATAACACTTTTATAATAGAAAAAATTATATTATGCATCTTTCCATGCATAGAAATTGAATTCAATAAAAATAACACTTTTATAATAAAAAATTTCCAATATGCATCTTTCTATGCATGGAATTTAAATTCAATAAAAATAACACTTTTATAATAAAAAAAATTTCAATACGCATCTTTCTATGCATAGAAATTGAATTCAATGAAAATAACACTTTTATAATAAAAAAATTTCTATTATGCATCTTTCCATGCATAGAAATTGAATTCAATGAAAATAACAATTTTATAATAATAAAAAATTTCTATTATGCATCTTTCTATGCATAGAAATTGAATTCAATAAAAATAACACTTTTATAATAAAAAAATTTCTATTATGCATCTTTCCATGCATAGAAATTGAATTCAATGAAAATAACACTTTTATAATAATAAAAAATTTCTATTATGCATCTTTCCATGCATAGAAATTAAATCTAATGAAAATAACACTTTTATAATAAAAAAATTTCTATTATGCATCTTTTCATGCATAGAAATTAAATCTAATAAAAATAACACTTTTATAATAAAAAAATTTATATAATGCATCTTTCCATGCATAGAAATTAAATCTAATGAAAATAACACTTTTATAAAAATTTCCAATATGCATCTTTCTATGCATAGAATTTAAATTCAATAAAAATAACACTTTTTGGTCAAATTTTGACCATTTTTAGGTCAATTTAGGTTACTTTTTGGATCTAGTTGAAGCAGGAGAGAGGAGAGATGAAAATATCTCATTATTTTTTAGTTTAAAACTCCTCCACACATGTGAAATAGGTGCCTCCTTCATGAGGGGAGATCCCCACACTGAGGTGTCAAAAATGCATCATTTTCTCTAAATATCTCTTCTTTTTTAACGAATAAACCTTGTCCTTAGTCAACTCTTCATCTTATGTGAGCATTTACTCATTTTTGGAGAGATTTTCTTTTATTCTTCAATTTATCTCCTCCCTACATTTGGATTAATCTTATTGATCCATATAGGAACCTTAATTAGAGCATAATTCAAAAATTTCTGAAAATCTGGACCCTTAGACTAAGGTCCTTTATACCTTTTTTTATTAATCCCAATTTCACATTGGAAAGTTCTTTTTGAATTTCTGTTTCAAGAGAAATCATTTTAGACACTAGGAGGATTTTTATATCCAAAAATATCACAATTTTGAATTACCTCCCTCTAGACATTTTCTCTCTCCATGCCAAAAATAGATAGAAACAAGATCTATTATTATTCTGAAAAGGGGATTGATTTTAGGGGGAGAAACTGGACATCTTGAGGGGCTGGGGAGGAATCTTACACACTCTCTCTCTCTCTCTCTCTCTCTCTCTCTCACACACACACACACACACACATAGAACACACGTATATGCCCACACATGCACTCTCTCACACTACTATAGGTATAGACCCTTGCACTCAGATAGTGTACATGTGTGTGTATGTGTGTACACACACGTGGATATATGTGTGTATACGTGTGCATGTGTGTGTCAACTGTGTGCACGCCAACTTTGAGAGTGTGTGCCTTTATGTGTCAAAAAGTGTGTGCACATGTGTCTATGTGAGTGCACCATCAAGACTTAGTAGTAAAGCCTTAATGAAGGTAGCTTATCCTACCCTCATGTCGCTTAGACTCTGTGTGTGTGTGTGTGTGTGTGTGTGTGTGTGTCAATGTGTGCATGCGTCAATGTGTATGTACATGTATATCTCTGTGTGCATGTGTGCAAGAGAGAGTGAGTGTGCATCTTTGTGCTTATATGTGTGGATGCAAGTGTGTATATACGTGCATGTGTGTGTGTATGTACGTGTATGTGTGTGTATATGTGTACATGTGTACGCATACATAAACACTTGTGTGCGGTGCAAGCATATGTACACATGTGTGTGTGTGTGTGTGTGTGTGTGTTTGCATGTTTGAGTGTGTGCATGCACCTGTATATACATGTGTATAACTATGTGTGTTAGAGGTGTGTTATGTGTATGCGTGTCTGCAAGTGTGTATGTACAAGCACGCAACTGTGTGTGTATGTAGTATGCACATAAATGCATGTGTGTGGGTGCGTGCTCATGCATATGCATGTATGTGTTGATTCTATGTGAAAGTGTGTGTGCTTCTACACCTGTCGATGTGTGTGTGTGTGTGTGTGTGTGTGTGTGTGTGTGTGTGTGTGTGTGTGTGTGTGTGCATACATATGCATGCATGTGTTGATTCTATGTGAAAGTGTGTGTGCTTGTGCGTGTGTTGATGTTGTATGTTTATGTATGTTCACACACATGGAAGTGTATGGCTATATATGTATACATGTGTGTGTCAAGTGTGTGCATGCCAACTCTCTGTGTGCACACATACATGTACAAGTGTGTGTGCCTTTATGTGTCAATAGTGTATACGCATACGTTGTGAGAGGTGGTCAAAACTCCAAACAAATAAGGAGTATGGAAATAAATAATAAATAAATGATGACGTGTAAAGGATCCAGGGTGGCAGTGGAGAGGATAAGAGCAAATGTAGAAAAACCAAAATAGAAGGCGCATGGATGAAGGGGAGTGATGGAGCAAAGGTTCTAGAAGCGGCGAGGCGACAACGGGGCAAAAGGGGTCAAACGTAACATCACCCCACATATTCGTTCAGCTAAAACAGCAAAACAGGCTTGGGATATTCTAGCTGGTTTGTATGCAAGTCGTAACGAGGCAAAAATCGCTTACCTGCGCGTAAAGAGCTAGAATTGAAGATTATGCAGGAAGATGATGACATGAATGTTTTTCTTGCTGAGATTAAAGATCTCAAAGAACAGTTGATTTCTACAGGTGAGATTATTCCTGATCATTCTCTTGTGCAGACTGTTCTTGATGCTTTACCTGAGACATATCAGACTTTTGCTTCCACGTGGAGACTTCTTACTGAGGACAGACCTGATGCTGTCAAGTATGATACTTTAGTCAATAAGCTCTTGCAAGAAGCGCAGTCCAGGCAAAACAGGGCCAGGCAGCGTGCAGTTGATCAAGCATTTATTGCTGCCCCCAGCAGCAGAGAAGAAGTGGTAAGGCAGCCCCTTCCACTGTTTCTTCTCCTATTAGTAGGTCTACAACTTCTTCTCCTTCCACAGGTAGCAATAATAAGTATGAGAAGGCTCTTGATAAAGGTAAGAAAAAGATCAGGTGCAACTATTGTAAGGCAAATGATCATGTCATTAAGAACTGCCCTAAGCTAAAGGCTAAAGAGGCAAAGAAGAAAGAGTCAAATGCAGCCACAATAGCGGATGCTTCTACAAATGCAGATTCTGCAAATGTTGTGCAAGATACAGAATGGGCGTTTAGCGTGTATTGTCAGTATGACCCATCTGTACATGATGCATGTTTGGCAGTTTCTGTTGACTCTAATGTATGGTATTTTGACAGTGGTGCTACAAAGCACATTACCTCGCATCGTGATATGTTCACTTGTCTTGAGGCTGTCTCTAATGGGAATACTGTCACATGTGCCAATAATGCTTCTTACCCAGGAAGGGCGTTGGTAAAATTATGCTTTACTGCTACAAATGGCAGCGCTTTCACACTTTCAGATAATCTAAATTCTTAAAGGTTTAGTCTAATGGTGGTGGAGGAAAGTTTGAAGTGGTAGCTCAATCGGATTGAAGGTGTAGTAGTGACTATTTGTGTTCGCCTAAAGAAAAATGATAGAGTGTGACCTGATTGGTGCCATTTGAGCTTGGATCCTAATATCCCCAAGTTTTGAGCCTCCTACATATTCTTCTTGTGTGCCTGCTGGTGGTGCTATAGAGGCCATCACCCAGCCACCACACATGCTTTGGTGCCCCCACTGAGGACCAAAAAGCTCTTTGATTAAAGCTTTGATTTGTAGGTTGGAGATCACTTGAAAATCAACTTAGGAAAAATGGCTAACTCTACATATGATGTCTTCAGAGGTGAGAGAGGGGAAGATGTCTCTTTGTTCTTGAGAAGGGTTGAGTTGACAGCCTTGAGAAATAACAAAGATGATGATGTGTATAAGGCTGGGATGATGGGGTTGCTTCTGGAATGGGAAGCTAGGGAATAGTATGAAGATGTGCCAACAGAGGAGCAAAGGGGTAATTGGGATTATTTGAGGAATGCACTATAAGGAGGAAGTATGGAGGATTGAGAGTCTAGAGGAGCTATGGAAGGAGCTCAGTAGGTTATACCCAGGGGAGGAAGAGGAAATTGCTGCTTTTGTTAACAGATTTGAGAGACTTTGGAGGAAAATAGTGAGGGTGTTAGGGGAAAATCAGGTATCCCCTGATTTTCTAAAGAAAGACATGTTTATAGGGTTGTTGCATGGAGGAGTCATAAAAAAGGACAAAGTTGAATTGAAGGACCCAAATTCCCATGTTGAGGCAGTCAAACTGGGAGGAGCAGAATAATGGAAGAAGAGAATGTGGAGGTAGGAGTTAGCACGTAAAGAGAGAGAGTTAGCTTTGTCAGCTAGGTTTGAACATGGTGTTGGTGGGCCTATAGTTGAGACTTTGCTGGTTGAAGTTCATGTAGAGAGAGCTCATCGTGCGCTGAGGTTCCAAGGGCAGAAGAAGTCGGAGACAAAAATCAGGAGGGGCTGCATCAGGAAATCCAGAGGTTGATAAAGCAAATAGGGAACTTGAACCTTGCTATGCAGGGCATTCAAAATCAAGTTAGAAGACCACAAGCGCTGACAGACCATTGAGAATCAAAATGGAGAATTTTTAATGTTTTAACTATGTGGTATGTTGGAGACCATTGAAGAAGAAGAGGAGGAAGATGAGGCATACATAGCAAACAAGAGGCAAACAAGAGAACCAGGTCAAAAAGATATGAGTTAGAGGGAGCTGGTGGTAAGGAGATTAGGGAAAAAAAGAAAAGAGAGAAAGGGAAGGCACCCATGGAGAAGCCTGAGGCTATTAAGCAGGGGAGAATCAGAGCCAGGAGAAGGAAAATTGGGATGGATAACTTTCAGCTTGGATAAGGGGAACCCCCTTATTCCCTCCAGTCAAATGTCAAGAATAAGAAGGCAGACATAATTTATGGCCAACTGTTTGCAGTTGAATTCAAAAATAAGAAGATAATGGCGTAAGTTGGCCAATGTCCTAAGGGTTAAAGTCAAGACACCTCAAGACTGTAGTACAGCTGAGCAGGGTGTTTAACATTCTACCAATTGTAGATGTCTAGATACAGGTCAAAAAGGTAAGCAAAGTGTATATTGATGGTGGAGACAAAGTGTGTGTGATGAAGGAGGAGGCAATTCATGACCTGGGCTTGAAAGTGACAGGGAAATCCATTGTGTTAAAATGGCCAACAGCTCTAAATTCAAATGTATGGGTGTGATTGAGGCCACGAAAATAAATGTATTAGGGTAGAAAGTAGTGATTGGCATGCATATAATGCAAGTTGGGGTTGGGGCGTACCCAATCATATTAGGAAGACCCTGACTCATTGCTATGAGGTCCATACAAGACTGGTATAGAGGGTGCATTGACCTGTTTGTTGATAGACCCAAGGGGAAAAGAATAAGGTATGATCTGAAGACTGGTATAATATTGGAGATTGGAGAGAAGGATTGGAGAGAAGGTGGAAACAAAGAGGGAAGCTATTCAACTTCTGCTAGAATTTATAAAGATTATTCTACAGGTTCATCTGAGGACTGATGGGGAGTTAGAGTTGGACCAAAGTCTATTAGAACTACAGGCAGACATATGTGGTGTACAAGTGACTAACCATCCAACAGAGTCAGCCTGGTGTTCAAGATGTGAAGCCAAATATTCCCAAAGATGAGTTGTTGCAGATGTTAGCAAAGGATCTGACTAAAGAAGAAAAAGAGCAATATGAAGAGTTTCTGGACAAATACCCCAAGCTGTTTGCAAAGATTATACTCAGATGAGGGGTACCACTAGTGTTGTCCATGAAATCAAATTGAAAGAAGGTGCTAAACTAGTAGTTCAAAAACTAGGAAGATTAGGAACAATACAGAGACAGAGGTTACCAAGCCGTTGTAAGGAGGTTATTATCTATCCTATAGATGATGCTAAGTGGGTGTGTCCCATTGTGATTGTTCCTAAAAAAGGTAATAAATGGAGGATCAGTGTAGATTATAAACCATTGAATGCAGCTACTAAGAGACATCACTATCCACTTCCCTTTCAAGATGAGATTCTGGATCAGGTAGCTGGGCATGAAAGGTACTCTGTATATGTGATGAATTTAGTGGTTACTATCGAATAAGAATAGCTCTTGAAGACCGAAAGAAGACTAGTTTCATTACTCCATAAGTAGTATTCTGCACAGGGTGATGCCTTTTGGTTTGCTAAATGCCTACTAGCTTTCAGAGTTGGGTTGACAAGATCCTTGCCCCATACTTGGAGACTTTTGTGAGAATATTCATGGATGACTTTTGAGTATATAGTGACAGGTTGCTGCATGTGGAGAAACTTAATATTGTCTTTAATCATTTGGATGATGATGGAGCCCAGTCGAACTTAACTAAGTGTAAAATATCTAGGGCCAAAGTTGTACTACCGGGACATGAAATAAGTGAAAATGGAATAGCACTAGACCCATCAAAATTGCAAAGTCTACAGATGGAAAGCCCCAATACAACTAAATAATTGATGAGCTTTGTACAAAAACTCAGATATCTGTCCAGGTCTTTTTGCATGCTGGCTGAGTTTGTGTATCCTTTGTAGAAGGCAAGTCAGCTAGGTCCCTTTAAATGGAGCTAGGTTGAAGAAGATGCATTTGAAAGCCTTAATTAAGGACAACCTGTCTATCCTACCAGTCATAATGCCCTCTCAAGGGGCTCACCTAAAAATATGTAAGTATACCACGTGACACGTGAGTTCAAATGAAGGTTTTTTTAATTCGACATTTCAAGGTAAACTTATAGAAATACATTTACAGAAGGGGTTTTTAATCAATTTTTTTTAAAATCCATAAATCCATAAATAAAAAATGGGTAATTTCCATACATAAGCATGAACGGACTAAAACCCAATAGCCGTATGTTTAAAACTGTTATAGGCAAATTCCATCATTCGAATATATTTTTTCCAATTCAATGTTGTTCTAGAGACATATGCATGAAGCATATCCTCTACAATCTGATTCATACGCTAAAAGGAATAAGAAAAAGTAAGATTTCTAACTTACATGAATTTCTAGGAGCTTTCCTTTGGCTTGATGGTTTGAGGAATCTACTCTTGTTTGCAACAAGAGTGGCCACCAATTCTTTAGAAGAGGGAATGGTTAAAAACTAATGAATTACTAATAAATTCACAGTTTTTGGCTTTGGGGAGGAGTAGAGTAACAGTGCATACAACACTATTAACCATTTACAAAGAGGGAGGCTTCATTTATAGGAAAAAGTGAGCCTCTAACCAAGCAAACTGATTCTAGAATTTTCTAGATCAGTCTGGTCAATTTTTGACCATTTTTAGGTTAGTTTAGCTTACTTTTTTGGATCTAGTTGGAGAGGTGAGATGAAAATATCTCATTATTTGTGAGTTTAAAACTCACCCACACATGTGAAATAGGCGCCTCCTTCATGAGGGGAATTCCCACACACTGAGGTGTCAAAAATGCATCATTTCTCTATATATCTCTTCTTTTTTAACTAATATCCTTGTCCTTAGTCAACTCTTCATCTTATGTGAGTATTTACTCATTTTTGGGGGGATTTTCTTTATTTCTTCAATTTATCTCCTCCCTACATTTGGATGAATCTGATTGGTCTCTCAGAACCTTAATTTAAAATTTTTTGAAAATCTGGACCCTTAGGATAAGACCTTATGAATAAATTATAATTCATTTCTAATGCACCTAAAAATCTTTTTGAACTTCTGTTTTGGGGAAATTTATTTTAATAAGAAGAGATATTTTTCCATCCAAAAATATCTAAAAGTTGAATAATCTCTCTCTAGAATATTTTCTCTCTCTAGACCAAAACAAGGTGAAACAGGATCTTTCTTTTATTTCAGAGAGAGGAATAAAAACATCGTTCCAGCTACTACGAACATTATCACAGGGACTCGTCCCATTCATCCTCATTGTGGTTTTGCTTAGTTTATTACATTTCAACCAAAATTCAGGAATCTTCATTTTTCAATCAGAATCCAAATCAACTCATCAGTTCTCAATCAGAATTTAAAATCATATCAAACCACATTCAAATTCATCATCTAGATAGTATTAATGCTTATAATTTCAAGTCTTAGATTTACTTGTATATATTGCCAGTAAAGAGCTGCAGTTATACCCTCGATATATACGGGTAGTCACGGTCCTTGGAACTATGAGGTAAATACCATCATGTCTAGGCCTCAAGCAAGTCAGGGATTTCATACAATAGCGGTCCTTCCATCTGAAGACCCAATTACCAATTTACGAATTTCAGTTTGAATATCAATTTGTATAAATTTTATCACACAATTATAACCTTTTACTGCTTCTTCATAAATTTTTGACATTTTTGGCTTCTCAGTTGGTCCACTATAGCCAAATTTGCTCTGATACCAGCTGTAAGATCCCTGACCCCACTGCGCAATGAAATTTGGGGGTGCTAGCAGCGGAAGTAGCACTTCTTGTGCGCGGGGCAGGGTCCCACATCGGGGCCTCACCCATGGATATCCAGACAAGAGACTAATCCATCGGTTCTTCCAAAACTGAACTCAGAAAAACTTCCATTGTCCGAAAAGCACGGGCGATTCCTCTAGGATAACTTTTCTCTAATGTAGTCAAAAGCGTGAACTAACTTAACTGATCTGACCGAACCCGTAAGTCCCATAGTCAGATCAGGGAAATGATTGTACTTGGATCATAGAGACCAATGCTTTTTTCCTCATTAAGAGGCACTGCTGTTGATTCTTTTCCATAGAATAATTTTTATTCAGGATTTACCTCGTCTATCGTACTATACAAACAAAAATTGAGTCTCGTTTTACGGATCCATCAGTCCATCAGTCCATCCAGTCCCATGGGTTAACCAACCACCCAACCACTGTAGTGATGGGATCCAATTAGGAATTTGGTTAGGTTTTTTTCGGGTATCAGGGAAAAGAGTTCCCAGGCCCCCTAGCCGGATATTCATGCAAACATAAAACTAGTCACACCGCTTACACACCCAATATGAACTTGCCTTTTTCACAAATTCAACAATCTTTAAAATAATAATTTAATGAAACCATAGTGTTACTGATCATAATCCTATCCAATTGAATCCTAATTTCCAATTCATTCCTTCATCGGTGTACCTAGGGCATCATTGGCAACCAGAACGCTCACCACCTGTTCACTCAGGGGGCCTTTTCAATAGTTCCTAGCTCATAGTACCCGACAATATAATCACATAAAAATATCCAGATGGAATCTCCGTTGAAGATTAGCAAGATCAACCAACAGATCCATATAAAAGAGCCATGGACTCATCCGTTGAGGACCAGCAAGGTCAATCAACCAGATCCATGCCCGAATTTAGAAAACAACTCTTACTCCTTGTTCCAATATCTTCCCCGACGTACTTGTGGGTATCTTCGGCGACCCAGAGCCCGAGCACCATATGATCAGCACCCTCTAGGATCCTTCGCAGGTCACATAGCGCTTCACTCATAGGCCGCTTCCTTGGTCCCTCATCCATTGCACCGGAAGCTCACCATTTAAATCAAACCGAGGCTGGTCAAGACCTCGGCAACCTTGCTATGCGAGACGTCTCCCGATGACTCTCCGTTTAGCTACAACTTTAACAAATAGGTCTCCACGACCTCATTCACAAGACGGTCAAAATGCTTCCCCAGCATTCTTGACATAAAACAGTCATTTAAAAACAGATTTCACATATAAATACAATTCCAACACTCCTCATTTATCCTCATCAGATCTCATCCACTTGCATCTACCCATATACTCATCACTTCACATACATTAACATCTATCTAATTTACATCGCATCTATTCACATTCATTTCACATCACATCCCATTCATTCACATCATCCCGATGCTCATGCTAACACATTCATTCACGTCCCTTATCGTTCATTCACATTTCGATTCACATCACATCACATCCATTCACATCCCTTATCATTTATTCACATCCCTTATCATTCATTCACATCCTGATTCATATGCTATCACATTCATTCACATCCTTTATCATTCATTCACATCCCTTATCATTCATTCACATCCCGATTCACATGCTATCACATTCATTCACATCCCTTATCATTCATTCACATTTATCCGATTCGCCTCCCATCTCATCACACCTATTTACCTCTCATTCTCATCACTTCTATTCCCATCACATCCATTCTCTATTCATTCTCATCTATCTGATTCATATCACATATCATCACATCTATCTACCTCTCATTCTCATTATTGATATAAAGATTGTTTACACATCTATTTATGCATAAGAACAACTTCAGTGGGAAATAACACTTCTATAAAAATCGGTTTATGCATCTATTTATGCATAAATTCAATTTTAAGGAGAATAACACTTTCGAAATAAAAATAAACCTTTTATGCATCTTTCTATGCATAAATTCAAAATTGATGAGAATAATGCTTTTGAAATAAAAATAAATTTCTTTATGCATCTTTCTATGCATAGAATCAAAATTGATGAGGATAACTCTTTTGAAATAAAAATAAATTTCTTTATGCATCTTTCTATGCATAAAATCAAAATTGATGAGAATAACTCTTTTGAAATAAAAATAAATTTCTTTATGCATCTTTCTATGCATAAAATCAAAATTTGATGAAAGTAACGCAAAATCTCCTTGGGAGATGCATAAGACGATGGTACTGGGCTATAGGTCACATGTCCTGATACAAATGTTCCCTTACTGCCAAGGGAGCTACTATCTTCTCCTTAGGAATAAAGTGACTAAGGAGTCTGTAGATTTGGCAGGATAGTCTGAAATTTCGAGGCCTCGAAGAGTGATATAAAATGACACCATTTATCACTTTCAGCTTTATCAGAATCATGGCCACTAATGAGAAGTTCTACCTCAGCATCACACGCTGGTCACAAGAGGCGTGGACATACTGCCCTGCAAATCACTTGTGCTGCTGTCTCTCCGCTGGGTCAGGAAAATATAGATCCTTGAAATGGCGTGCGATTCTGACTCGGCTCATTCGAGTTGTAGTAGCAGAAGAGATGAGATGCTCAAAGGCGAACGCAGTCATGTCTTGTGATGACTAGGTGAGGTCAAAAACACCAGATGAGTATGGAACTTCCATCTATAAAAATAATTTCTTTGATTATTAATGAAGCTTACAGAATGAAAATATAATATGAAAATGCTTTTTTTGAGTTTTTATTATCAATTTCTAATAAGAATTTGCTTATCCTTATTAGCTTTTTAACAAAGCTTTGATACCAGCTGTGAGACCCTTGCCCCCTCCGTGGTACCCTATCTCGTCGGCGACGGAAGTGGCATCGGCCTCCCGTGCGGGGTGGGGATCCACACTCGGGGCCTTGCCTGCGGGGCGGATGTCCAAACAAGAGGCTAGCCCGGCAATTTCTTCGAAACCGGGCCCGAAAAGACTCCCCTCGCCCGGAAGGCACGAGCAATTCCACCATGGGAAAATCTTCTAACAAGGGAATTACTCTAACGAGTCAAAGTCTTAACTAGTTAAACTGATCTGACCAAACCTGAAGTCACATGGTCAGATCAAGAAGAGACTTGCACTTGGTCCATGGAATCACTTTTTTTTCCTCATTTACGAGGCACAACCCCGCTGATCCCCTCCCACAGAACAAGGTCTTCTCATGATTTAATTTAATTAACGTAGCTAATCGTATCTAGTTGTTTCACAGGAATCCTCTGATCCAGCCTAACCCCACCAGCCTAACCCCATCCGGCCCATGGGTTAGCCAACCACCCGGCCCCGACCATTGTATTGGTGGGATTCCTTTATAAAGATTTGGTTGTGTTTTTGCCCGGGTACCGAGGAAAAGAGTTCCCAAGCCCCCTAGCTAGCGATTCATGCAAAAATTAAGGTAGGCATACCACGTACACACCCAATATGAAATTGCCATTTATAACAGATTCGACTGGCTTTGTGACAACGAATGTCAGCCTGATTCTTTTGGAGCCAATCCATTCCAAGGATTCCATCATAGATTCCCAAGGGTAGGACTCTGAACTGGCACTCTTACATTCCCATCTAGTTTAAACTGAATAAGGTCTGTCTCAAGGTGTGTGAAAAGAATCTTTCCACTAGCCAATTCCACTTGCATAGGTTTCCCTAAGTTTTGATTTAGGACTAATTTACGCAGACATCGTGGGGAAATAAAAGAATGAGTACTGCCTGAATCAATCAAAAGCTTGAATTGCTTACCCTGGTACTCTGCTGGAGTCTGGAGGACTGAGGATTGATGGTTATTCCCCTGATGCTCTATTGCTGCATAGATTTGTCCTTTTTCTTCCTCCACTTCATCAGCTATAGTGACTGCTCTAGCTGCTCTAGCTTCATCAGCTATAGTGACTGCTCTAGCTTCATCCACTTCATCAGCTATAGTGACTGCTCTAGCTGCAATAGTCTAAGGTGGAACTCTCTCTCTTTGGTTATAGATATGTCCTTTTTCTTCCTCCACTTCATCAGCTACTATAGTGACTACTCTAGCTGCAATAGTCTAAGGTGGAACTCTCTCTCTTTGGTTATTCCAATTCTGGGAGGGAGTTCAAAGATTGCTTTGCATGGAGGCTGCTGAGCTGGCACTCTTCTGGGGTTACCCTGATTTTGGCGCGGGGGACCCTAATTGGACTGATGGCTTCCTTGGCCCACAAAAGGAGATGGGCAATCCTTGAGCTGGTGCCCAAATTGCTAACATCCAAAGCATTTGTTCTCGCTTCGAAGCTCTTCCCTTTACATTCTGAGAGAGTAGGAGTTCCTGAGAATGTACTTCGAGGGAAAGGTCTTCCTTCATTCCTAAAGCTTCCCGTCTCCAAATTCTGGTTGGGACCTTCCCGTCTCCAGATTCTGGTTGGGACCTTGATGTCTCTTTAGAGGTGGAAAGTTGGAAGAACTTCCCGGTGTCTGAAATCTTTTAAAGGATGAGGGAGTTGTATTTGGCGGGACTTTCACGATGAAGGCTTTGGTGAAGTCCTTTGCCATTCTGACAGCTTCTGCCATGGATACTGGCTTGGCATTCTTGACTAGTGTGTCTAAGGGTTCGTTCATTCCCTGAATGAACCTGGACATGAGTTGCTCTTCATCTAGAGGTGGTGAATACTTGAGTAGAAGAGCGAATGCCTGGTGATATTCTTCGATGGTTTTACTCCCCTATTTTCGTTTTGAAAATTCATTCATTTTGGTTTCTAAAAACCCGGGGGGATAAAATCTCTTCCTCAAATAGGTTTTAAGGTCGTTCCAGGACTGAGTATTTCTGTCCAGATGGTTGGTGTCACAATGGTTTCTCCATGCCACCCTGGCTGTTTCCACTATTTTCAACGTGGCAATAGCCATTTTGCTTCGCTCATTATAGCCTGTGAACGTCAAAATATTATTCCATAGCTTCCACCCATTTCTCCAGAGCCTCGCCCAGGTTATCCCCTTCACCTTTGAAGGGTCCTGGCTAAGTTCTGTGAAGAGCCTTATGGGGACGTCGGGGTCAAGCTCTTCATCTTCAGAGAGAGGGTCTGCTGACAGCCACAGTTTCCTCGTCTCTGCTATCTTCTCCTTAGGAATAAAGTGACTAAGGAGTTTGTAGATTTGGCAGGATAGTCTAAAATTTTGAGGCCTGGAGTGATATAAAATGACACCATGTATCACTTTCAACTTTATCAGAATCATGGCCAATGAGAGGTTCTCCCTCAGCATCACACGACGCTGGTCACAAGAGGCGTGGACAACTGCCCTGTAAACCACTTGTGCTATCGTCTCTCCGCTGGGTCAGGAAAATATAAATCCTCGAAATGGCATGCGAGTTTGACTCGGCTCGTTCGAGTTGTAGCGGAAGAGATGAGATGCTCAAGCAAACGCAGTCATGTCTTGTGACTGGGTGTGAGGTTGGGAACACCAGATAAGTATGGAACTTTCATCTATAAAAATAATTTCTCTGATTAAAAATTCTTCATTAATGAATCTTATGGAATGAAAATACAATATGAAAATGCTTTTTCTAAGTTTTTAAACAAAGCTTTGATACCAGCTGTGAGACCCCTGCCCCCTCCGCGGTGGCGGAAGCAGTGTTGGCCTCCCGCGTGGGGTGGGGATCCACACTCGGGGCCTCGCCCATGGATATCTAGACGAGAGGCTACCCCGGTGCGGTGCCTCCAAAACCAGGCCCAAAAAGACTCCCCTCGCCCGTAAGGGGCACAGGCGATTCCGCCATGGGAAAATCTTCTAACGGGGGAATTACTGTACGAGTCAAAGTCTTAACTAGTTAAACTGATCTGACCAAACGTGAAGTCACATGGTCAGAGACTTGCACTTGGTCCATGGAATCACCGCCTTTTTTTCTCATTTACGAGGCACAGCCGCCGCTGATCCCCTCCCACAGAACAAGGTCTTCTCATGATTTAATTTAATTAATGTAACTAATCGTATCTAGTTGTTTCACAGGAATCCTCCAATCCAGCCTAACCCCATCCGGCCCATGGGTTAGCCAACCACCTGACCACTGTATTGGTGGGATTCCTTTATAAAGATTTGGTTGTGTTTTTGCCCGAGTACCGAGGAAAAGAGTTCCCAGGCCCCCTAGCCGTCGGCGATTTATGCAAAAATTAAGGTAGGCATACCACGTACACACCCAATATGAAATTGCCATATAACAGATTCAACTAGCTTTAAACAATCCTTCAATAGAAATCATAATATTTCTAATCAGCATTTATAACAGATTCAATTGGCTTTAAACAATCCTTCAATAGAAATCACAATATTTCTAATCATCATTTTATAAAATTTCGAGTCCATTGTATTACAAAATGTGTCCTCTGGACTCTCTGTTGTTGAAGAAAAGCTGGCCAACCAACGAGATCCAGTATCAAAATTTGGTTCCCAAAAATCTTTCCTTTTAGTCCATCCAAAATCTTCCTCGACGTACGCATGGGTGTCCTAGCAACCGCGAGCCCGTGCATCGCCTGGTCAGAACCCTCTAGGATCCTCCTTAGGTGTCCTAGCACGTCACTAAGGGACCGCTTCGTCGGTCCTCGCCCATCGTACCAGAAGCACACCATTTTAACTGTATCGAGGCTGGTCAACACCTCGGCAGGCTTTGTCGCGAGAGACATCCCTTGACGACTTACTACCAGCTGTTCCAACCAACCTCCTCTTAGTAAAACATATGCCAAATTCTTCCTCCAGTGTTCTGGCATAAAACAGTCCTTTGAATAAAAAACAGAGGTTCCAATGCAAGTAAAATTCCTAGTTTGAGATTGGTTCCACAAAACCCTTTTCTCCATAATTCTCAGTTTCATAATAATGAGGATCCTTGATCTCTCATGAGAGTAATCTACCCATCATTTTGTCTGTTTGTCCAACTAGATTCTTGGTGAGTTCGATCAAAGGAAAAACTAGTTTAGTTTCGGTAGTCTATTCTTTGTATTTAGGAACTGGAATTGGTCACTAAGTTTCAGATCGAGAGATGGACAAGTAGGGTAACTGTCCGTCCCCCTCGTAGTCTAACCAAATTCATTCAGTTTAGTTTTAAACAAGGATTCCCTTAAGATAAACATATAGTTTTGGGTAAATATCGATTTAGTGATTTTACTAATTAAAATATCCAAAGATATTCTTTCTACCACATAATTTCTCGACTTTAATTCATTAGGTAGAATTATGGTGGAAATTTATCTTTTGACACTAAGATTTAATTCAAATCCATCTTTTCTTAAATATCATAAAAATTCTTCTTTTAACTAAATACCAATAGCTAATTTTTTTTAATAAATTCAAAATCCCTCTTTTTCTCATTTAATGAGTGCAATCCAATTATCATGGGAATTCCTCTTTTACCATAAATTAAATCTATATAAAATTCTTCTTAAAAATTACATAAAAAATCCATTAATTTCATTAAGCTAGAAATTTCACTTTTCTCATTCAAATGATTGAATTCCAAATATGGTGGAAATTCCTCTTTCATCATTTAAATTTATCTATGCAAAAAGATAAATTTAACTAAATTTTCTCTTAAAAATTAAATAATCTTCATTCCACTTTTCTCATTTAAATTATTGAATTCCAATTATGGTGGAAATTCCTCTTTCATCATTTAAATTTATCTATGCAATAAGATAAATTTAACTAAAATTCTTCTTTAATTTTTAAATAAAATATCCATTATTTTAGTATTCCAAATTTTTCTCTTTCCTCATTGGAATACATGGAATTCTATTATCATGCGAATTTCTCTTTTATCATAAAAATGAATTACTAGAAATTACTCTTTTTCTTAATTAACTATTTATGCATAAACATTAAAATCAAATTTTTCATGGTTATGATGAGAATTATTCAATTAATCTATGATGATTAATCCTAGAATATGGTAGGAAGTCCTCTTTTCATATTATGAATGAAAATGATCTATGTGTTAATTTTTCAAAAATTTTGCCATAGCTTCGCTGCTATTATTGATAATTTTTAATAATTTTGAAAGCATAAAGTTTTAGTAATACAATATGATAGAATAACTATCATTTGGATCAATATCCAATTATGGACTTGATTCCTAAGTTTTTCATAAATTAAGTAGCATAAAAGCATTAAAAAGCCACTTCTTTGGCCTCTAATTTGACAAGCATAGAAATTACTTTTAGATTTAAGAATTGCTTCATGAGAAGCATCATTTGAATATAGAATTGGTCATAGGAATGACCATTCTTTGGGGGAGAGAGAGATATGCTTAAAAAATATTTTAATTTAAGCATAAATGGAAACTTTATGTGTTTAATCACTAAAATTCATTAGAGAGCTTCAATTGCATTAAAGATCCATTCAATTGAATGCTTCTCAAGCTTGAGAGCGGTTAAGAAGTGAGAAACATTTTGAGATTAAGAAAAAAAGACCATAAATCACACTTTACCTCTTATTTTGCTTGATTCTTTAGTCTAAGGAGAGATCCCAAACCAATCAATTGGTTTAGTATGTTGATGAAGACTCCAAGGAAGGTTGAAGAGAGAGAGAAGATCTAACCTCGTCAATTTGTAGAGGATTATTAGAGGATAATAGAAAATATGCTTATTTTAGAGTAATACCGGCATAGTTTAGTTCACAGATGAGAATACAATAGAATGAGGATCTATTTATAGGTTAAGGAGGCCACTAACTGAGGCCAACTAAGTTCTAGAATTTTTCAGCTTCAGTTTGGCTGAATTTGGACAAGATTTGGACCAGTGTGGCTCCCTTTTTGATTTGGTTTGATCCTCCAGGAGAGAGGAGAGATAAAAATATCTTATTCTTTTTTAGTTTAAAACTCCTCCATAGATGTGAATTAGGCGCCTCCTTGAAGGCTCCCCTTTTCCTTACCAAGGTGTCAAAAATGAATGATTACTCTAAAATATCTTATTTTTTTAGTAATATCTCATAATTTTTAGCTAATAAATCTTGTACTCAGTCAACTCTTCATCTTATGGGGACATTTACTCATTTTTGGATATTTTCTTTTATTCATTGGATCTATCTCATCCCAACACTTGGATTAATCTTATTGGTCCATATAGGAACCTTCATTGGACCATAATCTAAAATTTTCAAAAAATCTTGACCCTTAGGCTAAGGTCTTCTAAATCATTTTTTAATTAATTCCAATTGCACCTTGGAAAATTTATTTGAACTTTTGTTTCAGGAAAATATATTTTTGGTATTTGTAAAATTTATATATCAAAAAATATCTCAATATTGATTTACCACTCTCTAGAAATTTTTATCTCACTAGGCAAAACAAGGAAAAATAATATTTTCTTGTATTCAGAAACAGGGAATGATTATTACAAGGTAAAGAAGTAAAGGCTTAATCATAATTCAAGCTGAGGAGGAATCTTACAGTGGGTGTATTACATATGTACATGTTCCTGATGGAGTGAGAACAAAGTTGGATCCAAAGGCAGAGAATGCATCTTCATTGGTTATGCTATGGAGAAAAAAGGTTATAGATGCTATAATCCTCCCACTCGTGAGATGCGAGTAAGTCCAGAGATGTTGTCTTCGATGAGATAAGTAGCTGGTATGCACCAGTAGTGAAGGCAATAGAAGATGCAAATGTAAGAAGTGTTGATGTTGCACCACATGTAGAGCAACAATCATAGGTGTTGAGTGGACTTCCCTCTAGAAGACGCCACCTCGGAGAAATAAGAAGAGTTGGCAAAGGATCACCCCCACTTTGCGAGATAAGAAAATCTCGCGTTTTTCAAGTGGGAGAGGATGTAAGATTCCTCCTCAGCCTGAATAATGATTAAGAATTTACTTCTTTACCTTGTAATCATTCCTTGTTTCTGAATACAGGAAAATATTATTTTTCCTTGTTTTGCCTAATGAGATAAAAATTTCTAGAGAGTGATAAATCAATATTGAGATATTTTTAGATATATAAAATCTACAAATATCAAAAATATGTTTCCTTGAAACAAAAAATCAAAATAAATTTTCCAAGCTGCAATTGGAATTAATTAAAAAATGATTTAGAAGACCTTAGCCTAAGGGTCAAGATTTTTTTAAAATTTTAGATTATGATCCAATCAAGGTTCTTATGGACCAATAAGATTAATCCAAGTGTTGGGATGAGATAAATCCAATGAATAAAAGAAAATACCCAAAAATGAGTAAATGCCCACATAAGATGAAGAGTTGACTGAGTACAAGATTTATTAGTTAAAAATTATGAAATATTACTAAAAAAATGAGATATTTTGGAGTAATCATTCATTTTTGACACCTTGGTAAGGAAAGGGGGAGCCTTCAAGGAGGCACCTAATTCACATCTGTGGAGGAGTTTTAAAATAAAAAATAATAAGATATTTTTATCTCTCCTCTCTCTTGGATCAAACCAAATAAAAAAGGGAGCCAAACTGGTCCAAATCTTGTCAAACTTAGCCAAACTAAAGCTCGAAAATTCTAGAACTTAGTTGGACTCAGTTACTGGCCTCCCTCATACTCATTCTTTTCTATTCTCATCTGTGAACTAAACTATGCTAGTATTACTCTAAAATAAGCATATTTTCTATTATCCTCTAATAATCCTCTACAAATTGAAGAGGTTGGCGCTCAATTTCTCTCTCTTCAACCTTCCTTGGAGTCTTCATTAACATACTAAACCAATTGATTGGTTGGGAGCCTCTCCTTAGACTAAAGAATCAAGCAAAATAAGAGGTAAAGTGTGATTTATGGTCTTTTTATCTTAATCTCAAAATGTTTCTCACTTCTCAATCCCTCTCAAGCTTGAGAAGCATTCAATTAAATGGATCTTTAATGCAATTGAAGCTCTCTAATGAATTTTTGTGATTAAACACATAAAGTTTCCATTTATGCTTAAATTAAAATGTTTTTTAAGCATATCTCTCTCTCCCCCAAAGAATGGTCATTCCTATGACCAATTCTATATTCAAATGATCCTTCTCATCATCATGAAGCAATTCTCAAATCTAAAAGTGATTTCTATGCTTGTCAAATTAGAGGCCAAAGAAGTGGCTTTTTAATGCTTTTATGCTACTTAATTTATGAAAAACTTAAGAATCAAGTCCATAATTGGATATTGATCCAAATGATAGTTATTCTATCATATTGTATTACTAAAACTTTATGCTTTCAAAATTATTAAAAATTATCAATAATAGCAGTGGAGCTATGGCAAAATTTTTGAAAAATTAACACATAAATCATTTTCATTCATAATATGAAAAGAGGAATTCCTACCATATTCTAGGATTAATCATCCTAGATTAATTGAATAATTTTCATCATAATCATCCTAGATTAATTGAATAATTCTCATCATAACCATGCAAATTTTGATTTTAATGTTTATGCATAAATATTTAATTAAGAAAAAGAGAAATTTATAGTAATTTATTTTTCTGATAAAAGAGAAATTTCCATGATAATAGAATTCCATGTATTCCAATGAGGAAAGATAAAAAATTTGAATACTAAAATAATGGATATTTTATTTAAAAATTAAAGAAGAATTTTAGTTAAATTTATCTTATTGCATAGATAAATTTAAATGATGAAAGAGGAATTCCCACCATAATTGGAATTCAATCATTTAAATGAGAAAAGTGGAATTTCTAGTATAATGGAATTAATGAAGATTTTTATTAATTTTTTAAGAGAAAATTTAGTTAAATTTATCTTTTGCATCGATAAATTTAAATGATGAAAGAGGAATTCCCACCATATTTTGAATTCAATCATTTGAATGAGAAAAGTAGAATTTCTAGCTTAATGGAATTAATGGATATTTTTATGTAATTTTTAAGAAGAATTTTATATAGATTTAATTTATGGTAAAAGAGGAATTCCCATGCTAATTGGATTGCACTCATTAAATGAGAAAAAGAGGGATTTTAATTTTATTCAAAAAAATTAGATATTGGTATTTAGTTAAAAGAAGAATTTTTATGATATTTAAGAAAAGATGGGTTTGAATTAAATCTTATGTCAAAAGATAAATTTCCACCATAATTCTACCTAATGAATTAAGGTCGAGAAATTATGTGGCAAAAAGAATATCTTTGGATATTTTAATTGGTAAAATCACTAAATCAATATTTATCCAAAACTATATGTTTATCTGAAGGGAATCCTTGTTAAAACTAAACGGAATGAATTTGGTTAGACTACGAGGGGGACGCACAGTAACCCTACTTGTCCATCTCTCGATTTGAAACTTAGTAAGACCAATTCCAGTTCCTAAATACAAAGAATAGACTATCGGAACTAAACTAGTTTTTCCTTTGACCGAACTCACCAAGAATCTAGTTGGACAAACAAACAAAATGATGGGTAGATTACCCTCATGAGAGATCAAGGATCCTCATTATGAAACCGGGAATTATGGAGAAAAGGGTTTTGTGGAACCAATCTCAAACTGGGAATTTTACTTGCATTGGAACCTCTGTTTTTCATTCAAAGGATTGTTTTACACCAGAATGTTGGAGGAAGCATTTGGCATATGTTTTACTAAGAGGAGGTTGGTTGGAACAGCTAGCGGCGAGTCGTCAAAAGGGATGTCGCTCGTCGCTCGCGGCAAAGCCTACCGAGGTGTTGACCAACCTCGATACGGTTAAAATGGTGTGCTTCCAGTACGATGGGCGAGGACCAACAAAGCAAACCCTGAGTGAAGTTTTAGGACACCTAAGGAGGATCCTAGAGGGTTATGACATTTAAACACAAAGGAGGTCATTGAAGAAAAAATCATTAATATTTTCTTAACACTAACCTAGGCTAACTTAACCCACCTCTAATCACTTGATACTAACCAGCCCTAGGGGGCTCTGATATCAAGCTGAAATTAAGCATTTCTAGGGAGACTCAAAGCAAGCAATAAACTTCATAATTAAATAATAAGAAAATCACTCAAACAAAGATTAATTAAAACATAATGAAGACACTAATCACATGATGATTGCATTAATCAAGCTCCTAAAATACACCCTGTCTGCTTTTTGTCCATTATCTTCACCTTTTACAAGTAGCCATTCATATCAACCTTTGAGTTAGGACCCTTAGTCTTTCTTCTTCCTTTTTAATGTGCATGTTCTCCCCGCCGTCTCACAACGAGACCTAGCTAGGGAAAAGGTGGAAACACCCCTTGGTCAATTTCATCCAAGAAATCTTTTTCAATGTTTTATGGCTACCTCCTTTATAATGAAGGAATTTTAGCATTCACATGCACATGGGGCCTAGGCACATGTAGCTTAAGGCATCTTTATGCATGTAGGATTAGGGCACATGTGGCCTAAAGACTATAAAAGGGCACATAATCTATGTACTTGAATACCTTTACCATACTTTTCATACATTTTAGTCAATATAGAGTTTATCTTTCTTGGAGCTTCCGAGCAAAGCTTCCATGGTGGCTACTCCCATTGAACAGCACATGTGTTGTTATGCTTGGGGTAAATTCATACTCCCACATTTTTTATTATTTATAAATTCTCCTAGATGGGTTTAGATTGGGATACCTTCCTAAATCTGGGCCATCGTAGCTTACTTTACCCATACATCGGTGATTCTTGAATGAGAGTATGGATTGCATTATCCTGATTAATGAGTTTCATATGGTTGATGTGGTTAGCATAGTGAATGTATGTGGGTTGGATAAGGGAGGCGAGCTAGTCGTGGGTCAAGATGATTTTGAGACACTAGACTTTGACTGTTGGCAAAATATTATTATTTCATTTTGCGATAACGTGCATCATCTATTCTATTTTAGGTGGCGTCCATTTTTATTGCTAACATATATAGTTATTGGGACATGTGAAAGCTCCCTTATGAATATTTAATTTTACAAGAGATGTACACTGGAGTTCTTTAACAGAGGAAGATAATCACTCTGAACTGACATCGTGACCATCTCTAGGTGATTTTGATGCATTTGGAGAGGGCCAATAGAAGTGGCACTTCATTAACATTTTTGACATTGGTATCTCTATTCTTAGTGTGGCATTCATTTATCACTGGGTAACAGACATGCTCACCCTTGTGGTGGCTTGGTTGTGAGTGTGTGGTGGGTTGGTTTGTGGTGACAAGCACGTACATTAGTTAGGTCATATAATGCATTGCACCTTTTTTCCCAAGCCTTTGGTTGTTCACAATCATCCATTGTTGCATGAGGCTTTTTTTAAGTACTAGATTACGTGATTTCTTATGTCTAACCTAAATTTTGGTTTCTAGTTGTTGCAGATGTGGCATGTTGTGATTGCATGTTGCATGGGAGGACAAGTGTGAGATTCATGGTGTCTCCATTGTGGTAGTGGATGTAGCCATAGTTTCCCAAGCCCTATGTATCCCTTGGGATGGCCCTTTAGGTCCTATTGTTCTTCTAGATCTTTTGCCACCATATCCTCCTCCATGTGTTATGTTGACACCTCCACCTTTTTTAAGTGTTATGTTTAACAATGTTGATGGTGCATTTTCCACTTTACCTTCTTTTGTGAATTTCACATTTTCTATAATTTCATCTTATTCATTTGCATGGAGTCCCCCCACCCCATATTGTAGAGAGTCCATTGGGTTTGATGTTTTGATTTCTCATCCTCATGCGCATGGACGGTGGATGACTCATTGTATGATCCTTTGGTAAACTTGTCGACTATTGTGTGTGATTTTTCTTCGACTATTTGCATACATTCATAGTTATGGATCATTTTTAAAATCGCATTTGCATAGTTGTGAACCTAATGTTCATTTGTGTGTATACTTTTGTGGGTTCCTAGAACATTGTCACCAAAAGCACAACCAATAACTTGCTTCCAACACCTCAACGATGGCATGCCTCTCTATGCTTCATGTTGGTGTCGATGAACTAGCAACCCAAGACGAATGTGATATTATTTAGTATCACATCTTATTGATGAGCGCTAGATTCAATATTGTGTGGAAATATATGTGTGATCTTCGCTTCTTAAGGAATGTCCCTCAATACTACGTTGGTGATGAAGGTGGTATAAAAAAAGGGTCAAGAGTAATGATGTTCTTAAACATAAATATGCTTGCAAGGTAGTAGTAGTTGCCATTGTAACCCAGCATGGATGTTTTCACTATTGTTGCAAGGCAATAGTAATTTCCATTGTAACCCAACATGAGTGTGTTTTGATTTTTCTTATCATAGTAGTTTTGTGGATATTTACACAGATGTTTTCACTCCATGAAAAAACATGTAGTACTAAATAAGATTATAGAACGAGTGAGCTGTAATTTCCCTTCATCCATGTATAATGTTGGTTTCCTTTCATCTGTGTGTAATGTTGAGGTATCAATGTTTTAATTTCTTTTATGCAATATTAACATGTACTGATGTTGGATGATGTTAGTACAGTCAAGAAAATTTGCATACACTGGTTGTTACTTTCGATGATGTAAGAAGATGTAAAAGTCTTGAGTAATGCCATGGCAAAGATTGGATCAATACAATGAATACATGATCAAGCTTTTTTTTGTCATTCATTAATCAATAATAACATCTAATGCTTATCTTAATTAGCACTTACCAAAATCCAATCATAATTTACTTGAACACGCATACATATAAACCGAGTATATACCATACATATTATTTATACAGCTTTCATTCCAATACCATGAATCTCAATTTTTAAAATTGGTATATTTCTTATGCTAGGACATGATGTTTTCTTATACTTGTGGATGGAAGCGATAAAAGTGAAGGTGTGTAAGCTTTCAAGATGATGTTGCAATTGAAGACTATGTCCAATTTGATGTGCTTGTAAAGATATCATAGAAAGAAATTTATTTTTGAAGACCTTCATCAATCTCATTATTCCCAAAACTTTCTAATGTGAATATCCCATCACAAAAACTCCACATGAAATGCCTCCCTTATTCCATACTAATGCCTCCTTAAACATCACTAAGGTACGATGTGTTTTGGCAAATGGCATAGTTGGAGTGATGTTGCCACCCTACGATGCCACACAATGCCACCCTCTCCTCCAATTACAAGTCATATGTAGAGACATTGTCACACTTGATTGTTTTCCATAAAGTCTTACACTTCATCTTTTAATGGCCTTGTACATGACATGCGAATAATAAGAAGTTCTCATAAAGTGCTCAATAGGACGATGCTTCACATCCAAGTATGGGAAAAATATTGAATCTTAAATTATCCATTTTTTTACATAAAATCAATTTCATTTTCATTCCATTATCGTATTAAATATAACCAAATTCTTTTCTTTTAAACAATGCTACATACCTTTACCTACACTTTACTAATTTTTATTATCATTTTTTTCCTTAATTCTTAATGTTTACAAATAGTATTTTCTCGTCCAAATTATCTTAAATCAACATTTCAATCATTTTCCATTTCACTCTAAACTATTTCCCATTTTTTTTCCAAAGTTATTGACATTGTTGATAGTTTTTTCCGCTTTCCTACCTCGTTACTGTGCCTAGCTTGTTTTGAGTCCATTCAAACATAAATGTTGGATTTTCATATTTACAACAATCCCACACTTGGATGAAAGATTTCTTTGACTAATGATACAAGAACCATTAATTTATCCCTTCATCCTAGTATTGGAGAGAGACTCCACAGCTTGCCTGCATGTGTGGCTATCGATGTAGAGTAGCGTTGCTGCAAAGCATGGCTTGAGCGCCACTAGCGATAGGTGACTTAGCCTTGCTTTACAATTCTAAGAATCTTAAAAAGGCTCAAAAATTGGTGTATGCTTGGCAAGGACCCTTCAAGGTGATGGTAATCCTCCTCATGGGCACGGTGCAGCTAGCAAGTCTCCAAGGGGTAGGGTTGCCATTGGTTAACAGGCCACACGTAAAGAGGAATGGCCAAAGGTGAAGCACAGACAAAGTGGAGGTGGTGTATAGCGCTTTTTTTTCTGATATTTAAAGTCTTGTTTAATTTTATTTCTTCTTTTCTGGCAAACCCCCTCCCCCCCGTCCCGTCCCTCAGCTTTCTTTCGTCACGGATATGAACCCCCAGATCGCTTTTTCTTTTTTCTAAATTTGATTTTTTCTTCTCTCCTTATTAAGAAAATTAATTGTAAAAAATGAAGAGAAAGTCCCATAGATCTTTTACTTTATTTTTCTCATTTTAGGTTTATTTTTCACTTCTTCTTTTGTATTTTTAGCGTAAGTATTATAACTTCAAAAAAAACCAAAACAAGAAAATAGAAGACTCCCCCCTTGATTTCTCTTTATCCTTCTCCTTCAAAGAAACAAGATGAAAAAAAAAAAGGACTCCCCCACTTGATTTCTCTTTATTCTTCTAAAAAAAAGTCCCACCCTTGATTTCTCTTTATCCTTGTCCTTTAAAAAAATAACCCTCGACTTCTTCTTTATCCTCCTACTATTTTTAATTTTTTAGTATTACAAAAACTATATCTTCTTTAGCTTTCTCCTATTTTGAATTTATATATATACATATATAGGGTCGAGGAGGAGGGCTATATATATATATATATATATATATATATATATATATATATATATATATATATATATATATATATATATATATATATATATATATATAGCCCTCCTCTTGACCCCATTGCTCCCTCACGACACTATCGACTAGCCTCGTTCCGTCGCTCTATGTAGATTTCGGGGTACCTCAATACGTGGCACCCGTTGATCCCAGTAGCCAGTCATCCGGCTTTGGGACTTAGAAATTTTTTTAAGTCCAAGTGCTATGTCCAAACATTGGTCCATGCAAAATATTACGAACATATGTACAGAAACATGCCTAGACGTCGCGTGTATAGACATGTGGAAGGTAGGATTCGAACCCTTTGAAATGCCAATTTTGGGTAAAGCATGGAGCGATATTAGGACATAAAGTGTCCAAAAATGGGATTTCCATAGATGATAGAAAACGTATACTAGAGTTATCCTACCACCCACCAACTACAAGGGAGTACAATAGTTAATGGGACATGTAGGCTATTACTAGAGGTTTATCATGTTCTATGATGATATCGCTAGGCCATTGTATAAGCATTTGATTGTCTTTGAATGGAACAAGGAGTGTCAAGCTTGTGATGATTTGAAGAGGGCATTAGTGTTAGTATATGTTCAATGGCATACCTCTTAGCATGTATCTCACATTAATGTGTGGTGCACATTTGTACAGCCCCCATTATGAGAAGAAGCTATTGGTGCACATGTCTTTAGTGGAAACCCCAGCTTAGATGCTAGAAGGGGTTGTAGTTATGACCGTTGATGGTTAGGAGATGATGAGGGGTATAAGCATTAGCTAGGATCTGGGGCCGGCCCGAAATGGTAAAGGGAATATTTCCTCAGGTCCTAAATTCATCATTAGTGGTGGGCGGTGGTCAGTGGGGACGCGTTATGAATACACGGGCAGTGAGCCGCATAAATACAACGTAGCCACCCACATCTTGGACGTGTCCACTGCACTACCTGTAGCACTATAAATGGACATAGTTGGCACAAGCAAAGGCAACCAATGCTTGTGAGGATATATTCCCTATACTCTCAGTATGTTCTCCATCCAGAGTCTGTCTAGATTGATATCTAATCTCTACACAAGTGCACGGGTGGACAGCACCACCATATTGTACCTATCTCTTGTTTGGTATAATCAGAATTTCAAAATTCTCTCCATTCTCTCTATTGCGTTGTCTAGAGTACTTTCACTTGTTGTATCTATTTCCGTTGTGACATATTCTTACAATTAGCTAGTGCACCTATCTTGAGACCACTAAATTAGGATCTCATGTTCCATGTGCATAAATCAAAGCATCAAACTTTGCAATTGGTTGTATTCTAGCATAGCTATAGGAGAGCATAAATTGGATTGCCCAATCTTCTTTGCGAGTTGATAGCTCAATGAAGCTGAGATGAATTATACCATAAGTGAGGTAAGAACTAGCCATAGTGTATACAGTGAAAAACTACAAACACTAATTGTTGGCTAATATATTCGTCTTCTTTATAAGCTTTGTTCGTGTCAACAAACCTTATTTGCCAGCTTGAATTACTCATTGGTTATTGCTATTGATGGAGTTTGTGTTATATGCACATTATATGTGCATATACTAGGAGGCACAAGCAAAGGCATCCAATGCTTGTGAGGATATATTCCCTATACTCTCAGTACATCCTCCATCCAGAGTCTGTCTAGATCGCCATCTAAGCTCTACACTAGAGCGCACGGGTGGACAGCACCATCATATTGTACCTATCTCTTGTTTGGTATAATCAGAATTTTAAAAATTCTCTCCATTCTTTCTATTGCATTGTCAAAAGTACTTTCACTTGCTGTATCTATTTCTGTTGTGACATATTCTTACAATTAGCTAGTGCACCTATCTTGAGACCACTAAATTAAGATCTCATGCTCCATGTGCACAAATCAAAGCATCAAACTTTGCAATTGGTTGTGTTCTAGCATAGCTAGGAGAGCATGAATTGGATTACCCAATCTTCTTTGTGAGTTGATAGCTCAATGAAGTTGAGATGAAATATTCCACAAGTGACGTAAGAACTAGCACACTGAAAAAATACAAACACTACTTGTTGGCTAATATATTCGTCTTCTTTGTAGATCATTAAGCTTTGTTCATGTCAAAACAAACCTTATTTGACGGGGTGAATTACTTGTTGCTGGTTATTGCTATTGATGGAGTTCGTGTTATATGTGCATATACTAGGAGGCTAACCCACCCTAGGCATGTGAGCATGGGAACATGCTCTAGTAGGGCAAGGGTTAGGTCTAACCTTGAGTTGAGGTTAGGGTCAGGCAACCAAGGGTCACACATGGAAATGGAGAGTCAAGAGTCACTTAAGGATCCTCCTATATAATAGGGGCATGAGGCACTCTCAAGGGATGTTCTCTTATGTAGAGAATTGTGTCTACTCTCTTGCCATTTCATGCTAGAGCTATGTATTGCTAGAGTGATGTCATATCTCTTGGTGGTATGGGACATAAAGGTAAGGTATGTGGTACTTCATTGTATTTATGTGTGCACCCTTGGGCTCGAAGGATGGTCGGATGGATGAGTATATGCCTGGTTTATGCATAGTTATTAGCTAGAGATATCTTTAGGGTTATAACAGTGGTATCAAATCAGTCTCTAGTTAATTTTGATGTTTTTTCTCCTCAAAATTTTCTCTCATTATTCTAATTCTTTAGCATTTTTTAAAGTAAATTTCAACATTTACTAAGCAAAAAATAATATTTTATAGATTATTTTGGTGGTCTATGCATTGGGAACGTCAATATGATCATCAGAATGCAATGCTTCTCGACGGATGGACGTATCGACCTTGTTGCGGGGAAATTTCGTGAGTGAAAATGCTATTTTTCTCTATTTTTATGGTTAAATAAGCATTTTATGTATATTTTACCAAAATACCGCACATCCTATTGTGTATTATTTTTGGTAGAAAGGATTCTCTAAATTCCTACATTGTTTAGGAATTTTTTCCTAACTATTTATGAATTTTTAAGAGTATTTTATGGTTAAAAAGGCATTTTTAATGCATTTTTTACGAGTTTCCCCTAGGCATGCTATTAATTTTCTACCGATTTTCTACTAAAATTCCATTGGGGATAGCATGTTGATGCATTGGGTTCTCTCCCATCTGCGTGGCATAATTTCTCTCTCTCAAATTGGAATTTTCTCTCATATTTTCTCTTTCGCGTAGGAACACCCCTTATGTGGGTAGGTTTGATTAAGTAATTAATCATAATGAGTATATAAATATAATTAGTGATTAATCAACTCCCCAATTAGCAGAGGAGGAGAAGGAGATGAGAGAAATATTGAGGAGGTTGTTAATGTGGAGAAGGGGAAGAGACTCTTCCTTCTTTCTCAAGTGATCTAAGTGGCCCTCACTCTTCTTCTCTTGTTTGATTGTCACTTTAGCACAAACAGAGTCTTACATTAGGATATAGTTTACACATTTGAGACTGAGATGGGAATACAAATGCTCCGATAGCAACCAAGCTTCTAATTTTGCTGGCTCTCTCTCTCTCTCTCTCAAAAGATCCCTAGTTAAAAACAAAGGAGGTCACTGAAGATAAACATTAATATTTTCTTAACACTAACCTAGGCTAACTTAACCCACCTCTAATCACTTGATACTAACCAGCCCTAGGGGGCTCTGATATCAAGTTGAAATTAAGCATTTCTAGGGAGGCTCAAAGCAAGCAATAAACTTCATAATTAAATAATAAGAAAACCACTCAAACAAAGATTAATTAAAACATAATGAAGACACTAATCACATGATGATTGCATTAATCAAGCTCCTAAAATACGCCCTGTCTGCTTTTTGACCATTATCTTCACCTTTTACAAGTAGCCATTCATATCAACCTTTGAGTTAGGAGCCTTAGTCTTTCTTCTTTCTTTTTAATGTGCATGTTCTCCCCGCCGTCTCATAACGAGACCTAGCTAGGGAAAAGGTGGAAACACCCCTTGGTCAATTTCATCCAAGATATCTTTTTCAATGTTTTATGGCTGCCTCCTTTATAATGAAGGAATTTTAGCATTCACATGCACATGGGGCCTAGGCACATAGGGCATCTTTATGCATGTAGGATTAGGGCACATGTGGCCTTAGGACTATAAAAGGGCACATGATCTATGTACTTGGATACCTTTACCATAATTTTCATACATTTTAATCAATATAGAGTTTATCTTTCTTGGAGCTTCTTCCGAGCAAAGCTTCCATGGTGGCTACTCCCATTGAACAGCACATGTGTTATGCTCGGGGTAAATTCATACTCCCACATTTTTTATTATTTATAAATTCTCCTAGATGGGTTTAGATTGGGACACCTTCCTAAATCTGGGCCATCGTAGCTTACTTTACCCATACATCGGTGATTCTTGAATGAGAGTATGGATTGCATTATCTTGATTTATTGAGTTTCATATGGTTGATGTGGTTAGCATAGTGAATGTATGTGGGTTGGATAAGGGAGGCGAGCTAGTCATGGGTCAAGATGATTTTGAGACACTAGACTTTGACTGTTGGCAAAATATTATTATTTCATTTTGTGATAACGTGCATCATCTATTCTATTTTAGGTGGCGTCCATTTTTATTGCTAACATATATAGTTATTGGGACATGTGAAAGCTCCCTTATGAATATTTAATTTTACAAGAGATGTACACTGGAGTTCTTTAACAGAGGAAGATAATCACTCTGAACTGACATCGTGACCATCTCTAGGTGATTTTGATGCATTTGGAGAGGGCCAATAGAAGTGGCACTTCATTAACATTTTTGACATTGGTATCTCTATTCTTAGTGTGGCATTCATTTATCACTGGGTAATAGACATGCTCACCCTTGTGGTGGCTTGGTTGTGAGTGTGTGGTGGGTTGGTTTGTGGTGACAAGCATGTACATTAGTTAGGTCATATAATGCATTGCACATTTTTTCCCAAGCCTTTGGTTGTTCACAATCATCCATTGTTGCATGAGGCTTTTTTTTAGTACTAGATTACGTGATTTCTTATGTCTAACCTAAATTTTGGTTTCTAGTTGTTGCAGATGTGGCATGTTGTGATTGCATGTTGCATGGGAGGACAAGTGTGAGATTCATGGTGTCTCCATTGTGGTAGTGGATGTAGCCATAGTTTCCCAAGCCCTATGTATCCCTTGGGATGGCCCTTTAGGTCCTATTGTTCTTCTAGATCTTTTGCCACCATATCCTCCTCCATCTGTTATGTTGACACCTCCACCTTTTTTAAGTGTTATGTTTAACAATGTTGATGGTGCATTTGCCACTTTACCTTCTTTTGTGAATTTCACATTTTCTATAATTTCATCTTATTCATTTGCATGGAGTCCCCCCACCCCATATTGTAGAGAGTCCATTGAGTTTGATGTTTTGATTTCTCATCCTCATGCGCATGGATGGTGGATGACTCATTGTATGATCCTTTGGTAAACTTGCCAACTATTATGTGTGATTTTTTTTCGACTATTTGTTATGGATCATTTTTAAAATCGCATTTGCATAGTTGTGATCCTAATGTTCATTTGTGTGTATACTTTTGTGGGTTCCTAGCACATTGTCACCAAAAGCACAACCAATAACTTGCTTCCAACACCTCAACGATGGTATGCCTCCCTATGCTTCATGTTGGTGTCAATGAACTAGCAACCCAAGATGAATGTGATATTATTTATTATCACATCTTATTGGGATGAGTGCTAGATTCGATATTGTGTGGAAATATATGTGTGCTCTTCGCTTCTTAAGAAATGTCCCTCAATACTACGTTGGTGATGAAGGTGGTATAAAAAAAGGGTCAAGAGTAATGATGTTCTCAAACATAAATATGCTTGCAAGGTAGTAGTAGTTTCCATTGTAACCCAACATGGATGTTTTCACTATTGCAAGGCAATAGTAATTTCCATTGTAACCCAACATGAGTGTGTTTTGATTTTTCTTATCATAGTAGTTTTGTGGATGTTTACACAGATGTTTTCACTCCATGAAAAAACATGTAGTACTGAATAAGATTATAGAATGAGTGAGCTGTAATTTCCCTTCATCCATGTATAATGTTGGTTTCCTTTCATCTATGTGTAATGTTGAGGTATCAATGTTTTAATTTCCTTTATGCAATATTAACATGTATTGATGTTGGATGATGTTAGTACAGTCAAGAAAATTTGCATACACTTGTTGTTACTTTCGATGATGTAAGAAGATGTAAAAGTTTTGAGTAATGCCATGGCAAAGATTGGATCAATACAATGAATACATGATCAAGCTTTTTTTGTCATTCATTAATCAATAATAACATCTAATGCTTATCTTAATTGGCACTTACTAAAATCCAATCATAATTTACTTGAACACGCATACATATAAACCGAGTATAAACCATACATATTATTTATACAGCTTTTATTCCAATACCATGAATCTCAATTTTTAAAATTGTATATTTCTTATGCTAGGACATGATGTTTTCTTATACTTGTGGATGGAAGCGATAAAAGTGAAGGTGTGTAAGTTTTCAAGATGATGTTGCAATTGAAGACTATGTCTAATTTGATGTGCTTGTAAAGATATCAAGGAAAGAAATTTTATTTTAAAGACCTTTATCAATCTCATTATTCCCAAAACTTTCTAAGGTGAATAACCCATCACAAAAACTCCACATGAACTGCCTCCCTCATTCCATACTAATGCCTCCTTAAACATCACTAAGGTACGATGTGTTTTGGCAAAATGGCATAGTTGGAGTGATGTTGCCACCCTACGATGCCACACAATGCCACCCTCTCCTCCAATTACAAGTCATATGTAGAGACATTGTCACACTTGATTGTTTTCCATAAAGTCTTACACTTCATCTTTTAATGGCCTTGTACATGACATGCGAATAATAAGAAGTTCTCATAAAGTGCTCAATAGGACGATGCTTCACATCCAAGTATGGGGAAAATATTGAATCTTAAATTATCCTTTTTTTACATAAAATCAATTTCATTTTCATTCCATTATCATATTAAATATAACCAAATTCTTTTCTTTTAAACAATGCTACATACCTTTACCTACACTTTACTAATTTTTATTATCATTTTTTTCCTTAATTATTCTTAGTATTTACAAATAGTATTTTCTCGTCCAAATTATCTTAAATCAACATTTCAATCATTTTCCATTTCACTCTAAACTATTTCCCATTTTTTTCCAAAGTTCTTGACATTGTTGATAGTTTTTTTCGCTTTCCTACCTCCTTATTACTGTGCCTAGCTTGTTTTGAGTCCATTCAAACATAAATGTTGGATTTTCATATTTACAACAATCCCACACTTGGATGGAAGATTTATTTGACTAATGATACAAGAACCATTAATTTATCCCTTCATCCTAGTATTGGAGAGAGACTCGACAGCTTGCCTACATGTGGCTATCGATGTAGAGTAGTGTTGCTGTGCAAAGCATGGTTTGAACGCCACCGGCTATAGGTGACTTAGCCTTGCTTTACAATTCTAAGAATCTTAATAAAAAGGCTCAAAAATTGGTGTATGCTTGGCAAGGACCCTTCAAGGTGGTGGTAATCCTCCTCATGGACATGGTGCAGCTGGCAAGTCTCCAAAGGGGTAGGGTTGCCATTGGTTAACAGGTCACACGTAAAGAGGAATTGGCCAAAGGTGAAGCACAAACAAAGTGGAGGTGGTGCATAGCGCTTTTTTCTTTTCTGATATTTAAAATCTTGTTTAATTTTATTTCTTCTTTTTTGGAAAACCCCCTCCCCCCCATCCCATCCCTCAGCTTTCTTTCGTCACTCACAGATATGAACCCCCAGATCGCTTTTTCTTTTTTCTAAATTTGATTTTTCTTCTCTCCTTATTAAGAAAATTAATGTAAAAATGAAGAGAAAGTCCCATAGATTTTTTACTTTATTTTTCTCATTTTAAGTTTATTTTTCACTTCTTCTTTTGTATTTTTAGCGTAAGTATTATAACTTCAAAAAAAACCCAAAACAAGAAAATAGAAGACTCCCCCTTGATTTCTCCCTTTATTCTTCTTAAAAAAAAGTCCCACCCTTGATTTCTCTTTATCCTTGTCCTAAAAAAATAACCCTTGACTTCTTCTTTATCCTTCTCCTATTTTTAATTTTTTATTATTACAAAAACCGTGACATCTTCTTTAGCTTTCTCCTATTTTAAATTTATATATATATATATATATATAGCCCTCCTCTCGACCTCGTTGCTCCCTCATGACAACATCGACCAACCTCGTTCCACTGCTCTATGTAAATTTCGGGGTGCCTCAATATGTGGCACTCGTTGATCCCCGTATAGCCGGTCATCCGGCTTTGGGACTTAGAAATTTTTCTAAGTCCAAGTGCCTTGTCCAAACATTGGTCCATGCAAAATATTACGAACATATGTACAGAAACATGCCTAGACGTTGCGTGTATAGACATGTGGGAGGTAGGATTCGAACACAGTACCTCCCTCATCCCAAGCTCGTGCCTTACCAACTCCACTATGGCACAACCATGACCAACTCGTGTTTGCACATGTATATAGCCCAGTGTCTATGCATAGGTGCCTACACCTGTGGTGGGCGGGGGGTGGCTACCGGCTATGGGCCCAATCAAATGGGGTGCCACATATTGAGGCACCCCAAAATCTGCCAAAAACCTCCTTCCGCCCGCCCTCTCTCTCTCTCTACATCCGACCCTCACCAAACCAGTCAATTCTCGTGCGCACTCCACCCCATCTACAATGATTCGTCACGGGCCCCCACAACCCATCGTCTCTAACCCTCATCTCAAATGCCAACCTCGGCCAAATTTGCACGCCCTAGAACCGCTGCCTACAACTCCCTGCAGTGACCCGTATAGTTAGTTTCCTTTTTTGCATAATAATCCCCCTTCCTTTCAAAATAAAAAAACCACACGTGGAGAGCTTCAAGATATATTTTAGGAGAGGGAGAGGTAATTTCAAGTTGATTTTATGTTGGAGATTCAAACATGGTTCATTTTATGCTTTATGTGCTTCAAGATGATAGAGTTCATTGCTTTCTTTCCTCAAGGTGTGGGCATGCTTGTGTTTATTTGGAGGAGGTTCTTTTGCCTTGTTCTTTCAAAGTCAAAGTGGTGGATCTTTATAAAGTGTTGGTGTTGAAGAGTTGAAGTTGGAGATAGTATGATTATGAAGTGTGTGAGAAGAGTTGGTGTTTCTGATGAATGAAGAGACGTGAAGTAAAGTAAAGTGGAGTGTTCAAGATGCGGAGTTCTTCATCGACATGAGGTGCTTACTCCAAGGCAAAGTGTTTTTTTAATGCTCACGGGTACGTTCACAACAACTAAGTGGAGTAGGAATATTAACCCCTATTTTTGTCCATTATTTGGCACAACTCTATGGTCTACATCGACAAATTTTTAGCATATTGGCTATCAAATCATATTATTTTATGATCCAAATGCAAATTACAATGTAATTTGTCATGGCTATTTAGCGGGTCCACAATTAAAAGCCATGGACAATGTGTGTGTGTGTGTGTGTGTGTGTGTGTGTGTGTGTGTGTGTGTGTGTGTGTGTGTGTGTGTGTTTCTAAAACAAATCGAAAGTTTGTAGAAGTTTCAATTTACATTTGAATAAGTCCTTTTCCTAAGGTCCAGAAAACCATGTAAGACAAGAATTTTCAAATAATGCAAAAAGATGGAAGGAGGAGTCATGTGATGGGTGCTTGGAGGAGGAGTCATGTGATGGGTGGTTGGAGGAGGTGGTTGTAACTTCCTTTCAACTTCTTCTTCTACCTTTTGCATGTTTCTTTCTCCCTCTCTTTGGCTCTTTGAAGGCAAACCTCTATTTGTGTGTGAGCTTTCTTGCAATATGGAAGGAGAGACTAATAGTGAGGATGATATTGAAGATGATTTCTTGTTCCTCTCTTGATTGCTGAGTGTGGTTGTGGGTGGTTTTCTTGGTTGAGAGAGAGAATCCTTGCTTATTTTTTTTGCTATGGAGCACCTCAATGCATATATTTTGCATGCCTTGAGCCCAATTTTGTGAGTGCTTGAAGGGACTACAAAGCCACTGAAATTCCACAATGAATTCTCTAAGAATTGGGGAGTAGGGTAATGTTATAAACACCACAAGAGCAAAAAGTGAGCCACAACCCTCCTAAGCTCACAAGATCAAAGAGAAAGAAACAAAACAAAGCCTTGGCTGATGTAGAATGAGAAACAAAAAGAGATTTGGTAGGAAAAGAGGAGAATAATAAGGAGACAGACTTGCGCGAAGGTTCCAAGGCACTTAAAATCCTTTAATGTTGATAAAAGGAAAGTAGTTCACCTAAGGGTGAACAAACAAGGATCTTATATGATGGACCTACAGAGGTAAAAGAGGTAGATATTACAGAGTCTGATGAGGATCCCAAACCAGTGTTCATTGCCACCACTAACCTAACCCTGCACGAGGAAGAGGCATTGCTCTTTTAAAAGAGTTCAAGGACTACTTTTCTTGTGGACCGTTGATGGTTAGGAGATGATGAGGGGTAGAAGCATTAGCTAGGGTCCAGTAAAGGGAATATTCTTTGAAATATTTCCTCGGGTACTAAATTCACCATTAGTTTTTGATGGTTGGTGGGGACGTGTTATGAATACGCGACGGCGGGGCGGGCAGTGAGCCGCGTCAATACAGCGTAGCCGCCCACATCTTGGACGTGTCCCACCACCGCACTAACTATAGCACTATAAATGGACATAGTTGGCACAAGCAAAGGCATCCAATGCTTGTGAGCGTATATTCTCTATACTCTCAATACGCCCTCCATCCAGAGTCTGTCTCTAGATCGCCATCTAAGCTCTACACTAGAGCGCACGAGTGGACAGCACTGTCATATTGTACCTATCTCTTATTTGGTATAATCAAAATTTTAAAATTCTCTCCATTCTCTCTATTGCTGCGTTTTCTAGAGTACTTTCTCTTGCTGTATCTATTTTCGCTATGACATATTCTTACAATTAGCTGGTGCGGCTATCTTGAGACCACCAAATTGAGATCTCATGTTTCATGTGCATAAATCAAAGCATCAAACTTTGAAATTGGTTGTGTTCTAGCATAGGTAGGAGAGCATAAATTGGATTACTAAATCTTCTTTGTGAGTTAATAGCTCAATGAAGTTGAGATGAATTATACCACAAGTGAGGTAAGGACTAGCCATGGTGTATATAGTGAAAAAAAGAAACACTATTTGTTGGCTAATAAGTTCGTCTTCTTTATAGATCATTAAGCTTTCTTCTTGTCAACAAACCTTATTTGACAAGGTGAATTACTCATTGGTTATTTCTATTGATGGAGCTCGTGTTATCGGCACATTACATATACATATACTAGGAGGCTAACCCACCCTAGGCATGTGAGCATGGGAACATGCTCTAGTGGGGTAAGGGTTAGGTCTAACCTTGAGTTGAGGTTAGCGTCAGGCAACCAAGGGTCACACATGGAAATGGAGAGTCAAGAGTCACTTAAGGGCCCTCCTATATAATAGGGGCATGGGGCACTCTCAAGGGATGTTCTCTTGTGTAGAGAATTGTGTCTACTCTCTTGCCATTTCATGCTAGAGCTATGGTGCTGCTGCTGGAGTGAAGTCATATCTCTTGGTGGTATGGGACATTAAGGTAAGGTATGTGGTACTTCATTGTATTTATGTGTGCACATGGAATTGAAAATTTTTGTGATTGATGGGATTCTCGGGGCAAACTTTTTTAATAATTACCAAACTCAAAAACATTCTAAAAATTATTTTACAAATCCTAGAAATCGATATTTTTTAAATATCAATTGTATTTTGGTAAATTTTATTTCTAAATTTTTTTAGAAAATTTTAGATTTAGAGTGCCATAAGATAGAATTTGGTGGGTTTCCAAATCAAAAAAAATTTGAGGCGCTAGAAAAACACGAAAAATTAGAAAAATTTATGATAATTCTTTTTTCTCAAGAATTTAATATTTTTAGGGAGTATTTAGTGTTGAACTACATTTTTTTACGTGCTGACATTAGATAGATACGGGTTATTGATGTTTTGGCTTAAGTAGAAAGAGAAAGGCTTATGAGAGTGCAACAACCCTTAATCAAGCCAAGGATGTTGCATAAAAAAGGAGATTAAAATGGTGCAGCTTATGGTTTAGCACTTAGGGTTTGTGCCCAACCACAAATACTAATGGAGAGAGCTTCATTAGTGTCAAGGAACACTTTCTTTGGTGATTAAGATCACCATTAGTGTTTAGCAACACTATTAGTGCTTAAGAGCACATTTTTAGCATCTCTAATGATACTTGTGTTAGTGATTAGATTCACCATTAGTGTTCAAGAACACACTTAGTGTTTAGAAACACTCTTAAGTAGCTCCCCTTTGCTAGATTAGTAGCATTATTAGTGTTAATCAACACTATTAGTGTTTATGAACACTATTATCACAAGCTTGAGCAAGCTTCCATGGAGAAAAAAACTACAGCCCTAGTCTTTTGCCTCCCACGAGCGTTTTACGCATCCATTGTATCTAAGATTTTGGCTGTAAAGTCGTAAGGCTTAGGGCTTCAAAAGCCCTAAGCTAATGTAGCTTAGACTGCAGCATAGACGGCATATGTGTGTATGACATCCAGACTTGATGAAAAATGCGCCTGCCTGCTAATAGCGCAATGTCAGGCTGTACAGCGTGAATGTCGCGGCCGTGAGTAGCTGGGCTGATGCGCCTTGGGCTAGGGATGATATCTCCAGAAGAAATCAGAGGTTGAAATGCCTTCTACAGTCCTCCCCACGTCCTCCACTGACGACTGGTGCTGCAGAATAGCTATGGAGGTTGAGAAGATAATGCTTCAAAATGGAGAACTTCCACCACACAACCAAGCTCTGATACCATGTTGAGAAAAACGTGATTGAACAAGCTCACGGATTTCCATCTCACGGATTTCCTTCTCACGGAAATCCGTCTCACGCAACTAACTCTCACGGAACCAAACCTCACAGATTTCCATCTCACGGATTTCCATCTCACGGATTTCCTTCTCCGAAAATCTGTCTCATGCAACTAACGCTCATCACGGAACTAAACCTCACAGATTTCCTTCTCACGAAAATCCATCTCACGGATTTCCTTCTCATGGAAATCCATCTCACGCTATTAACTCTCATGGAACTAAACCTCATAGATTTCCTTCTTCTCATGAAAATCCGTCTCACGGGTTTTCCCCGATTCATGGGATTACCCCTCACAATGTGCACTTTCACAGTTTGAGCACCTGCACCTTCACGTTACATAATTTGACCTCTTCAATATCGCCAACTAACACACCTTGTTTATTGCTCACACCACTAACACCCTTCTCATCAACAATTAACCTTCTTGCTATTTATACCCAAAAAAAAGACAACAACTAGGAGTGGTACATGCCCCACCAGTCTATAGACTGATCTTTTTTACATGTACAGATGTCGACCTCAGAGCCAGAAGCCATAGAGACCCCCGCGGTAACATAGGCTAGTGCTACGGGCTCCCCGGTGAGCCAAAAGAAAAGGCCAACACGGGGACCAAAGATGAACTAGCTGGGTCCATACGCCCAAGCTTTCCATGGTGCCATTATCAGTAAGGAGATCCACACGGCACATGGAAAGGTGTTGTTACAGTATCATAGCCCAGAGTTCCTCCAGATTCTGGAAGAGGTAGAAGTAAAGGGCAAGCTGGAGAAGATGGTTGGTTGGGCCTCGGCAGGATGGCATAGGTTCTCCCTAGGAATGCAATGGAGAAAGATTACAGCCATGGAGAACATGGAATGATACAAGAAGGCAATGACAAGGTGGATAAAGCAACATTTATAAATTTGTAACAAAACGCGATTATGATAATTTGAAATTTCTAACAGCTCACCCTCGCGTTTTCCTGCAAATACTTGAAACAACATGCTATTACATTCCTACAGTGAATTCTCTGTCTTTACAACTACAAACAATATGGATTGAGTTTATGCAAGGAGTATACAACCTTGAATAGCCTAGAAAGACACAAACACTCTTCCCTCCCCGTCTTCCATCCCTGCCAGCACCCTCCCATCATCCTTTCCTTCCCCCTCTGATCACTTCCTACCCAACACACTCCATCCACTCTGCAACCTGCCTGAAGACTACTACCACTGCCAGATCTCCAGGTTACCTAGGCTGCAGCTCAAGTTTGGAAGAGAGCAGGAGAATCACCAGGGCAACTCCAATAGTATGGAAGAGGAAAAGAAAGGTCAGAGATCTATATTCTTTTCAATGTTTTTTGATATATATTTCTTCCATCTATAGAATTCTTGAATCTTACTGCCCAGGAATCTGGTACATCACCCTAGGATTTGATTGGAGATGGATATGAATAGGACCTAGAAGTTTGCAACAAAATGCGAGGAGAGTGCTTTACATTTTCCAAATGGCCTAAATTCTTATATTAGTTTTAGTTTTCATTTCTTCCTCTTTGTTTTGCTCTCTTTGGCCCTGGGGAATTCCTCCTAGTATCATTTACTGTCCAGAACACTGTAAGATGTTCCTAGCATTTGATTGGAGATGGATGTCAATAGAAATGGAGAATTTGCAACAAAAAGCGAGGAGAGTACTTTACATTTTCCAAATGGTCATGCATCGCGTTTTCTTGCAAATTCCTGTGTCCCTTTTGGTTTTCACTTCTTCCTCATTGTTTTGTTTTCTATGGCCCTGGGGATTTCTTCCTTGATGATGAAAAAAGTTTTTGCTTTGGAACAGTTGATTCTCAAGCCCCTCCTTTCAAGAGGAAGCTGGACTTTTCTACTGCTATACTTAGACCACAGCAATCACCAGGTGATTCATGTGTGCTCATGAAGAGAGTTGTTTGGTGACTGGAGCAGAAAGGTGAGTCTTCCCTTTCAAAACAAAGGGAACCAGAAGAGGACAAATCTCCAGATTTGCTCCTATTTGACTTTCTTCACAAGTGCAAGGCTCAGAGGAACTTCCACATATACCACAGTATTTTCAACAGGGAGTTCACTATGAGCTCTGTACTGGAGCATCACAGAGATTTTCTTTCAGACCATTGGGATACCTTCAAACAACTGACAGAGGCAGGAAGAATTGTGGAAGGTGAAAAGGTTTTTGTGCATATAAATCATATTGTCTCATTGACAGGCTGAGGTACCATGTGAATAGAAGATTTGACAGCCTGCCTAAGGAATATAAATTCAGCTGTAACTTGCACACCAGAAAGTGTAGAGTGCTTGAGGAAACCATGGCATTCCTTATGTACATTGTCTTCCATCAACAATCTCTAGAAGAGCAAGGACAGGAGGCTGAAGAAGAAGATACATCTGTAGCAGAGGAAAAAGAGGATATTCCTGTGGCAACAGACATGGCAGAGCAGGAAGAAGATATCAACCTCGAGGATGAGGGGCTGCAAGTGGCTGCTCTTGACCTTGTTCAACTGAGGACTGAAACTCTTAGGGCAGCATAGCCAGATGAAGATTTTGATGTTCAGAGCAGCAACTATGCAGTGCCCATGCTTCCAGGTGTCTTGATTGGTGGTAAAGATTATGTTTTCCTCCATGATATAGAGTGTATGTTCAATTTGAGGGAGGACTATGCCATTTTCCTTATTGCCCAGGCTTCAAGGTTTGACAAGGAGGTTGGCATAGAGGATGACCATTCACTACTGGATTTGGAAACAACTTTTGATCTTGTAGAGACCCTTACTATTTGTTTCAAAGAGGCTGAAAATTTCCAAGAGCCAGATGAAGCTGCCTTCCAGCTCACACAGGAAGCTATGAATCTCTCAGCACTTGACAAAGGAAAGCTTAAAGAAGAGGCTGGACTGGAGGGGAGAGGAATAAATCTTTGGAAAGATGAATTTCTTGTTGCTGATGAAAATGAGAAGGTATGATCTTGTTACTTCAAATCAAATGCTTTATCTTGTGTTTAAATGTTTTGTAGTTGTGTATTATTGTCTCACTCCAATCTTTTAATATGTGGCAGCTACAAATTGAGGATGACACATTCCTCTAGAGAACAAGTGGAAGCAGGCCGGCTGGGTTTGGCAAAATGTCAAGCCTAGCTCATTATATTCATGATCTAGGCAGTGCTAAGATCTTGATTTACCATAGGCAGTTGAGCAACAATGGAGAAGCCATTGTTTACTTCTTTAAATGTTTGTCTAGGGTTTTAGGTGGATATGATCTTCCATGGCAAAAGGAAAAGATCATTTTAATAGAGAGGTTGTCTGCCATAGATATATTTGGGGATTATGTGAATAAGCAGGCCTCTAGGGCCTCTTACTTTTTGTCTTACACTTCTTATGCATTAGCATGTGGTGTTAAGGAGCCCAAATGTCTAGAGGGCTATGGAAAACACAAGCTCATAAGGTTTCGAGAGCCACCCATGATTGCATCAGGCCACACAATCCAAGAAGAAGAACACGTGGAGATAGCTGAAGACAAGGATACCCCTCCCAGACAAGCAACAGAGGCAAGCATTGATAAACAGACAGTCGACATCAAGCCAACAAGGAAGAAAAAGAGTCCAATCAAGTTCAAAAAGAGAGTTCCGATTGGCAGGCCCTGGGAGTAATAGGATTTAGTCATCAAATATAGCACAAACATTATGTTGAAGTTGAACTGATTAGTACAAAGTCTTTGATCCTCATCAGTTCCTTATCCGTACACGGACGATCAGTATCCTTTTGCATTTGTCCCATCACCGTACGACACTTCAGTACTTTTCCCACACTCAGTAGCTTCTAAAAGCGTTTGACACTCAGTACCTTATTGGTAAGGATCAATAGTGTGTCTAGCATAATTAAGTAGTATTGATTGAATTTTTTGTGTGTAGCTCATGGATGTATTGATGCTTGTTAATATAGATCGTATGTTTCACAAAAGAAATACTTTTGATGGAGTCTCAAAACATATAGGCATAACACCAAGAGTCACTTGTTCCACAGAATAGAAATCTATTGATTGAGTTTGAAAACATGTGGACATAACACCAATAAGTTACAAACTGCTATTCATGTTTACTTGTCCATTTATGGTTTCTAAATATCTTCGAATCCCTCCATTGTCTATGTCTCTCTGCTGCCATTGAATTGTCCAAAGTTTGTCTTCGTCTTTGCTTTTGGGCTAGAATAAAAGCAAGCTTGACTTTGGCAACTTTTCTTTTAGCATGCAGCCTCTGTAGAATGCCTCGGTAAAACCATTGGAAGACTTCCTTCAGACTATTTGCCTTTTGACTCCCTCCATAGTGTTGTGTGTGTCTGAAAAATGCATTACGTGCCATGTAGTGAGACTTCTCCATGCCTTGGGTAGACCAAATGAAGTCAGGGTCAACTTTATCTCTATTAGGTACTCTCTTCCACCATTTGGAATCCATTACTTGAGCTGATTCTTTGCAGTAAAGACAAGGAGACTTTGAGTTACCTCCTTTACTAACGTTATACATGCACTTAAGTGTTTTAAGATCCCCTGCCATGTACCACTCTACTTGAAAATCACCTTTTCTTGCAATATGGAGATTCTCTCCTTGCACTTGTCTTTTAATTATTCTTGGTATTTCCGTGTGGTGAAACACCCAATCTAGTGTTTCATGGTCTTCTGTCTTCACCTGTGATTATAGAAAACAAAAGTCTTACTATAAAAGATTTGAAAACATTGACTAAAATCAAGTACGAAACAAAAAATGATCATACCTGGAACGAGCCTAACCACCATATGTGTTTCTCCGACTGCACACTAAAATACTTCGAACTCGCTTCAGTCTCAATGATGTATCAAGTGCTCCATTCATCAATGTAATAGTAATCCTTTCCATTTTCTTTTCCTTTACAACCTCACACTTGTTGAAATGTCAAGCTACAGCTGGAGGATAGCACATGGGTGCTGACAGAGTGATAGTATGGTAGATAGATATCGTGTGGTGTGTTTATGACCGCGTCCAGCTGGTCATGTGTGGTGTGGACATTACATTAGGTTTACTTTGTAGTGTGGACATAACACTATGTTGTGTTCTCCTTTGTGTGTGTGAGAGAGATGATGACTATGGCTTATCTCCTTCTTTATGATTGATGGATATGGATTAGGGTTTGCTTCTCTTGTGTGTGCTCCCTCCTGCTTCTGTTTTTTATCATGGTATCAGAGCCTAGAGCTCATTAGTTGTGTTGTGAGAGTGAGTGAGAGAAGAGGGAAGAAGAAGAAGAAGTTGTGAAGATTTCCATTGAAGCTGTGGAGCAAAAGAAAGCTGTGGAGCTCACCTCGGTTACAGATCTGAAGCTTGGCCTAACTGGTAAGAGTAGCAAAACTCCCTTGAGCGGATTGCAGGTGCCAAAGAGCAAGTTCAGTGAAGATTGAAGTGCATAAAGCAAGCAGAAAATTTCTGGTTTTGAAGCTTTCATGGAAAGCTTGTGAAGGAATGTATTTTGTCAAATGTATTGGGGCAAATGCAAAGGAAACACAGAGGTTCTCATGTATTGTGAAAGGGCACATGTATTAGCAACACTGGAGCAAACCATTGCATGAAACATTGATGTATTTCAGGAGATTTGTGAAAGAAAAATTTTGGTTTTTTTGACTCCTACAAACCAGAGAATACATGCCCCGTGGAGGATACCCATGATAGATTAGGTCATTGCTAAGAGACCTATTAACTCAAATGTGAATTGCCCCTCTTCTACAACCCTCTGGAGCAGGCGGCGCATCTCTGTGCAGGTTCTTGGACAGGTTGAATACTTTTTGGTCTAACTCACTCATTACTACTCCATTTGATGCCATTCAAAGCTTGGGGAGTTTAGCAAAGACATTGCTAAGGCATTGTGAAGCTTGGTTGCAGCTCATTTGATGTATTTGGAGCTCATTGAAGTCATTTATCAGAGGTGTGTAGGTTTGCAGAAAGTCTATCCAGAAACAAAGCATTATTAATCAAGGCATTAATCCTTGTCTATATCAAATTGGCCTAATTACTTTGGTACAAGTAGAGTCCTATGAGTTGCTAAACTTTTGATTCAAAAAGTTTTGAATTTGGATAAGATTTGAAGGAGCTAGAGCACTTTTAGTGAGAGGTGGTACCTGACATATGCAGAAAAAGGCAAACCAGGGAGCTACAAAAATTGGTGGTTCTCATTAACCTTGAAGAATTTGATCAAACCCTTCTAGGATATGTTGAAGCAATGTGTTATGAAGCCAATGAATGCATAAACATCAAATTTGAACAAGATTTGAAGGAATTAGAGCAAGATCTTTGACTGGTTCTCTGGCGAGAAAAAAAACCAAAAAAATTTTTGTGAAGAAGTATCATTTGTTTTCAACCTTGATCGAGTATACATTGTTGATGAAGCATTGTGGGATCCAAAAGCACATATATTGCAATCATTTGATGTGATTTGGAGAGATTTGGAGCATTATAGGTACTTCATACATTGTGGTCAAAGGGGTACATCTACTACCTTGCCAACATGGGAGATGGTCCGATACAAATTGTTGGAGAGAAGCTTGACAGAACTAACTTTCAAGTGTGGAAGTTTCGAATGAAGAGTTTTTTGAAAGGCAAAGGTTTATGGAGTCTCATGTCGGATGAAGACCCGGAGCCATTCCTACCTCCTCAACCAAATAATGCTCAGTTGTTGCTGGCTCACAAGCAATGGGTAGAGCAGTCTTCGAAAGTGTTGCATTATTTTTCAATATGTGTAACAGATGCCTTGCTTATTCACATCCAAGATGCAGATACACCAAAAGAAGCATGGGGTATATTGTGCCGAATGTATGAGACAAACACTGGTGCAAGGAAGATACAACTAAAGCAACAGATTCACAGTGTAACACGAAGGAATAGGAGTATACATGAGTATGTTCAGGAAATCAAGGGTTATGCAGATTCCTTGTCATCAATCCATGCCCCAATGGATGATGATGATTTGGTTGCCCTCACATTGCGTGGTTTAGGCAAAGAATACAAATCTTTTGACACTTCCATCTCAGTAAGGTTGGGAGGAATGCCAGACTTTAATGAGCTTGTGTCATTGCTCATTGTGGAAGAATTGAAACTTGGACTTGGTGGTATGAGTCTTACAGGTGGTGCATCCTCGTCGAGCAATGATGAGCATGCAAGGAATCAGGCTTTTTACTCATCTAGAGGCTCTCGAGGCAGGGGGAGATTTACCCCTCGAGGCCGTGGAGGACGTGGTTGGAATGACAGGTCTACTCAACCACAATCAAATTAGAATTTTCAGAATTCACAGTCATCATTTGGATCACGTGGAGGTCGTGGATTTCAATCCCATAGGGGGAGAGTTGGAACAGGTGCTCGTGGTAGAGGACGATGGCAAGGTCCTCAACAAAATTTGAATGGGATTGAATGTCACTATTGTGGCAAACTTGGACATATGGCAAAAGATTGTTACAAAAAGCAGAATGATGTGAGGAATGGAAGACCACAACATGGAAATTATGCATCTACTAGTAACAATGATGGGAGTTCAAATCATCTTTTTACGATGAAGCACATGATTCTCAGAATGCTGGAGATGAGTCATGGTATATGGATTCAGGTGCCTCAAACCACATGACATGTCATGGTGAGTGGTTTGAGAAGATGCAACCATTGGGTACAAATGGTTATGTGGTCACAGGAGATGATACTCAGCATCTTATAACACATGTTGGCAGTGTGCCTTTGAGGATGCATGATGGAAATGTGAAAAATATGTCAGAGGTACTATATGTACCATCCATTACAAAGAATTTGGCATCAATAGGCCAAATGGTTGAGCAGGGACTACAAGTAAGATTCAATGAGAATGGCTGTTTTGTGGAAGACTTTAAGCATGGCTATAGATTGATTGCCAAGGGAAAGAAGGAAGGAAGGTTGTTCAAATTGGTGGATGCAGGCATACCAGAATTGAGCTCAGCCATGTTTTCAAAGAGCAATGGGATTGTGCAGGACATTGACATGTGGCACAAGAGGATTGGACATGTCAATATACAGAGATTAAAGAACATGCAAACAAGAGGCATTGTCAGTGGATTGCCTAGATTCAAATATGATGGACATATGCATGTTTGTGAAGCCTGTCAGTTTGGAAAGCAGGCAAGGTTGAGGTTTCCTAGAGAAGGAAATATGAGTAACAGGCCACTTGAGATAGTACACAGTGATGTATGGGGCCCTGCACAAAATCCACCTATCAAAGGCAGTCTATACTATGTGACATTTATAGATGATTTCAGCAGGATGACATGGATATACTTTCTGAGAGAGAAGAGTGAAGTGCTGGAAAAGTTCATGGATTTCAAAGCTCTTGTAGAAAAGCAATATGGCTGTTGGATTAAATGTTTGAGAACAGATGGAGGTGGTGAATACACCTCAAAAGCTTTTGAGCATTTCTTGAGGAAGCATGGGATAAGAAGACAGTTGACATGCAGGTATACACCTCAGCATAATGGTGTGGCTGAGTGTGGTGTTTGATGAGCTTGCTAGTTGGTACAAAGCAAAAGATGAGGGAGTCATTGACTCACTTGAGGCAGATGTGCCTGTGAACTTGCCACAAGCAAGTTCTAGTTCTACTAATATGTCTGGGCCAGCAGCAGCAGAAGCTGAAGCAGTGTACGTCCATGGTCAGGACGTCTGAGGCATGAGAGTGTGAGCACTGGGAGTAGCGCTATGGATAAAGGCAAGAAGAAAGTCGAAGGAATTGGAATCACAGGTTATGAGTCATCTAGTTCTGAGAGTTTGGATGAGGAGCTCGGCATACCTGTTTTACGCACACCTGGTGCTAGGTAGGACAGATATGTGTCACCACATGCTAGAGTTACAGGTGTACAGAGTGACCCGCATGCATTGCGGAGATCCCAGAGAGTCAGATATCCAGTTGAAAGATTGACATATCGAGATTTTGCTATGCACTATGCATACATGACATCTATGGTGAAGCATGTGGAACCTACATGCTATACAGAGGCTATTGGAGAGCATGTATGGGAGAAAGCCATGGATGAAGAGATGGATGCTTTGGACAAAAATGATACATGGGAATTGGCTGAGTTACCTCAAGGAAAGAATGCAATTGGTTGCAAATGGGTGTATAAGGTTAAGTGCAAGTCAGATGGCAGCCTAGAGAGACATAAGGCAAGGCTGGTCGCTAAAGGATATGCACAAACTTATGGTCTTGATTATGATGAAACTTTCAGCCCAGTGGCTAAGATGGCTACAGTGAGGTCTATCATTGCACTAGCAGCACAAAAAGGTTGGGCTTTACATCAAATGGATGTAAAAAATGCTTTCTTGAATGGTGAACTACAAGAAGAGGTGTACATGGAACAGCCAGAAGGATATGTACATCCAAAATATCCTACCTTTGTTTGCAGGTTAAAGAAAGCAATCTATGGTTTGAAGCAAGCACCTCGTGCTTGGAGTGACAAGATCAGCAGATATCTTGTCAGTATTGGATTTGTGGTTGGAAATGCAGACTCTTCACTTTATGTGAAGAAGACACATGATGGTATCGTGATGATAGTCATTTATGTTGATGATTTGATTATCACAGGTGATTGTGGGAAAGGCATTGATGAGGTTAAGGCCTCTTTATGCAAAGAGTTTGATATGAAAGACCTTGGTGATTTAAGGTTCTTTCTTGGCATTGAGGTGATAAGAACAAGCAAGGGTATATGGCTGGTGCAAAGGCAATATGCACTTGACATGCTGGCAAAGTATGGTATGACAGCATGCAAACCAATGTTAACACCATTAGAGCAAAACATGAAGCTTAGGGCTGATTTGGGTGATGATCTTGATGATATCACCATGTATAGGAAAATGGTTGGTAGCCTTATCTACATGACCATTACGAGACCAGATCTCAGTTATGCAGTTGGTTTGGTAAGTCAGTTTATGCAGAGTCCTCGTAAACCTCACTTGGATGCTGTGAGACGTATTCTGAGATACGTCAAAACTACCGTGCATTATGGTCTTTTCTATGAGGCAGGAAAATGTATGTCTATGGATATACAGATGCAGATTGGGCCGGTAGTGCATATGACAAGAGGTCTACCAGTGGCTATGTTTTCAGCCTTGGTAGTGGAGCTGTGAGTTGGAGCAGTAAAAAGCAACCTACAGTTGCTTTATCTACCACAAAGGCAGAGTATCGTGGAGCAGCCATAGCTGCATGTGAGGCTATGTGGTTGAAGAAGTTGCTAGATGATGTCAGGTTACAGAGTGATATGAGAGTTGTCATTCATTGTGACAACATGAGTAGTATTCAACTTGCTAGCAACCCAGTTTATCATGCCAGGACCAAACATATTGAGGTCCACTATCATTTCATCAGAGAGAAAGTGCTAGATGGGCATGTTGATTTGACATATATACAGACAGATGAGCAGGTTGCAGATATCTTTACCAAAGCACTTGGTAAGGATAAGTTCGAGTATTTCCGTACTAGATTGGGAGTCCTAGAGATGGACATGTCGAGCTTGAGGGGGAGTGTTGAAATGTCAAGCTCGGATACAGCTAGAGGATAGCACATGGGTGCTGACAGAGTGACAGTATGGTAGATAGATATCGTGTGGTGTGTTTATGACTGCGTCCAGCTGGTCATGTGTGGTGTGGACATTACATTAGGTTTACTTTGTAGTGTGGACATAACACTATGTTGTGTTCTCCTTTGTGTGTGTGAGAGAGATGATGACTATGGCTTCTCTCCTTCTTTATGATTGATGGATATGGATTAGGGTTTGCTTCTCTTGTGTGTGCTCCCTCCTGCTTCTATTTTTTATCAACACTCATCCAATTTGATAACAAATTTCAAAATGCCTTTGCACTCTTCAAATGTTATTCCATAAAACTCAACCATTCTTCTTTGAAGTTGTTGTAGATCTACAAATATATTGTTCCAAGGGTCATACACAGTGGTTCCTTTACCACCATGAAATATTTCTTCAATATGGATATATTGTCCAATAAACTCATCTATACTTTCATTCAAATGACCTCTTATCCTCCACACGGTTGCTGGATTTGGCAGTAAAACTCGTTTAATCCTTTGATCTCTCAAAGTTGAGGATATCGCATGGAAAATCGAACTATATCCCTTCCTGCTAACTCCACTAACATCAAGAGCCTCTTGGATTGTAGTACCATCAACTTGATTATTGGATATAAAGTCCTCTACAACATTGCGTTTGATTGTTTTGTATTTTTTTTCTTTAATCAAACCTTTTGCTACACCACAAGAAAGCAACACAATATGCCTATATTATTCAACACTTCCAATCTTGTTTTGCATTAATGGACAAAATAGATATAGTCATTTGAGAGCATTTTTTAGTATAAAAAATGAAAAATTACAAACTAGCCTTGCTTCCTGAATTCTTCGCTTGCATCCACCAGTCCCAGCCTTCAAATTTGCAATGTTTTTAATCTTCCTACTTCGTTGTCTGTCTCCAAGCACGGTTCTCTTCCTTCTTGCTCTTGTCAACTCTTTTTTACTCTTTGAATACTCCTCAATTTCATTCTGCAAACTGCTGCTCCAATTTTGCACGAATGGCTATCTCTTGAATCCTGGCCCCCTTTTCTTGTAGGTACATCATTTTATATGTTTCTGCAAATGCAGACTGTGCTGAAATATAACCAAGAAGTCCATTTTGTCCATCGCCTGCAAATCTCAGTAGTGTGGTTGGATTGACAAATGGAGGTGTAGAGTTTTTTACTAGACATTTTGTATATATGTTTCCATCGCACCATAAGTCAATATGTTGGAGCCCTTCTCTTCTCATATTTTCCCGTTGTTGAGCATTCAGCACCGTATCCTTTCGTCTTTTTTGTGCTGGAGCATATTGTTCTTCTAAGTCGATGTGAAGATGGTGTAATCGCTTCTTCTGAGATTGTGACTCACTAGTATCGGCCATTTTTGGTGCTTCTGAGGTTGCAAAGTTTGCTTGTCAATCTCATAGTCTTTTTGTAACATGAATCGTGGAAGTGTGGCGGTATCCATACAATCATTAAGTTCAGTGTGATGGATTCTTTATGAGAGTCCTGCACACGTCATCAAAAGAGATGCGGAATCTTTGGGAAACAAAAAAAACTAAGGAGATATTTAATGCAAAATCGTGTTAGTTAGACAAAAGATTATCTTATTCCTTTCTAAACTGGCAGTTCGGTAGTCCTTACTGACAGTTCTGAGCCACGTTTCCATATTTTATTATTTTTGAGGTCTTTTAGGAGAGAAATAAATCGAAAAATAGTGAATTTCTTACAGGGTCCCAAAATGAGCTCCCTTTTTTCCTAATGCATTTGCAACCAAGTATGTATGAATCTTCTCATACCATGCTCTAGGAGCCTGCTTAAGGCCATAAAGAGCCTTTTTCAACCTGCATACTTTAGACTCTTCTCCTTTCACAACAAAATCGGGAGGCTGCGATACATACACCTCCTCATGTAAATCACTATTCAAGAATGCAGTCTTAATGTCCAAGTGATGTACATTCCACCCATGATGTGCTGCCAAAGCAATGAGATACCTAATGGTAGTCATACAAGATGTGGGTGCAAAGGTCTCATCATAATCAATGCCCTTTTGTTGGGCATACCCCTTTGGAACAAGTCTAGCCTTGTAGCAATCAATTCTACCATATGCTTTGCGTTTTAACTTGTAAATGCACTTAGTACCAATGGCCTTCTTGCCATGAGGTAGATCTGTCAAATACCAGGTGTCATTCTTGAGTATAGAGTTATACTCATCCTGCATAGCATGCATCCAATGACCATCATCTTGTGCTTCCTGAAAGAAAACAAGTTCCTCCTCATTACATAAAGTAGAAATGAGAACATGATCCACATGAGAATAATCTGCATGATGAGAACCTGCACGAGTTCTTCTAAGTAAAGGAGCTACCAACTTGCTATCCCTCAATGTCTACACAAGCCATTTTGGCATACGCCTAGATTCTTCTATGGCTACTCTCTCCTCATCCACTACATCCTCAATAATGGCCTCATCAAAAGGCTAATTTACAGGCTGATTTTGCACTTGCAAAGGCTGAATTTCAACACTTGGTTGAGCATTCAATTGCTCTACATATGGCTGCCCTCCATTAAACAAAGGTAGGAGTGAATCAAACATGTCCTGTGAGCATACATTCTGCTGTTTTTCCATGAAAGCATGGGTTGAACTGAGTTTTCACAAAAACAACATCTCTACTTACCAAAATCCGCATTGAGGCTAGATGGTAGAGTCTATATCCCTAACTTTCTGAATTGTATCCCACAAATATGCATTTAACTGCCTTATCATCAAGCTTACTACATTGTTGCTCAAGCACAAGAGCATAAGCAAGACAACCAAAAGCGCACAAATGAGCCACACAAGGCTTCATGCCATGCCAAGCTTTATAAGGAGTTTTAGACTTCAAGGCCTTAGTAGGGCATTTGTTCAATACATAGTTTGCACACATAGTTGCCTCTAACCAAAAACCATGAGGTAAATCTTGGGCTTTCACCATACATCATGCCATCTCCATGAGAGACCTGTTCTTCCTCTCAGCCACACCATTTTTCTGAGGTGTGTATGGCACTATACATTGATGCCTTATGCCTTTTTCAGCCATATATGCATGAAATTCCTTGGACATATACTCCCCCCCTCAATCTGAATGAAGGGTACTTTACATTCACATGCATTTTCAGCCATGGATACGAAGTTTCTAAAGCACATAAAAACCTATGACTTCTGCTTTAATGTGGATACACCCAGCTATATATGAAGTAATCATCAATAAAAGTGACAAAGTAGAGATACCCCCCAATAGATGGTGTCCTCATAGGACCGCATACATCACTATGTCTAAGTTATAATTTCTTAACAGCTCTCACCAGATCCATCCTTTGAAAAAGATGCCCGATGCATTTTACCAAGAATACACTCCTCACATACATGTCTCATAGGGGTCTTAAGAGTTGGCAACTCAAACACCATATCATGCCTTTGAAGACATAACAAACTGCCATAATTCAGATGGCCAAATCGTCCATGCCATAATTCTACAACACTCATAGCACGAGTCGTAGAGAGTGAGCAAGCATCATGCTGCAACTTCTCAAATACATCCATCTTGTATAGGCCATGAAACAAGGTACCTGAGAGGCAATGATAGAATAACCATCATTTCTATCATGAACTGTACATCTGTCATCCACAAATTTCACCGTCAAGCTTGACAAGGCTAAGGCTGAAAGTGATAGCAAGTTCTTCTTAATGCCTGGCACATATAAAACTTTAGAAAGAGTAAATGCACCCCCATTTACAGCAGTGAGCAGAACTCTACCAACTCCTTTGACAAGATATGAGGAACCGTTTGCACATGTGACAGTTCCTGCACTTGGGACAGATTCCAGAGATGAGAATTTTTTTTTGTGTGAAGTAATGTGCTTAGTATCACCAAGCATCTGATTCTACCACTGTGTGAATTTTTTTTTGTGTAGCATCTAATTCTACCACTGACATGCATACATCATGAACAGAAGGGTCATAACTGCAATGTACAATCCATGCCCAATCATCTTGAGCAAAACTTGCAGATTCCTTCTTCTTTGCACTTGGTGCAGATGCATCAGCCACCACAGCCATGCCCAATTCTTTCTTTTTCTCCTTCTCTAGCCTTTTCTTGCACTCATTTTTGTAGTGCCCTGGTTTCCTGCAATAGTGACACTTCTCCTTTTTTTAGGCTTATCACCTTCTTTCTTTGCATCCTTACCTGAGGATTCTGATTTTGGCTTATAGCCACCATGCAAAGAAGCTTTACCTTTGCCTTTTTGATTAGCAACAAAAGCTTAGTCACCAACTCGCATAAGAGATTTGTTTTGCCTAGGCTGCTCTTCTTGATACTGAAACCAGCTCATCAAATGTAAGGGCATTTGGATTTCCCTTCATCATGAGGGAAATCCTCAACTTGCAAACAACATATGGATAAAGCGATAATAGTGTGAATAGCCTAATCAGATTATTAAAGAAGATGCTCCCAACAAACAATTTGATGCCCGCAAGAAGAAGTGATGTTCGAAAAATACTTTCCAAGCTTGGTATGGATTACACTCAAATTCATGCATGTCGAATTCACGCATGTTGTAATAATTGTGTAATATTCAGGAGTGCCTTTGCCAATGTCATGCAATGTCCAATTTGTGGAGAGGATCGTTTTACATACAGGAAGAATTTACAGGGTGCAAAAATTCTGCAAAAGGTATTGAGGTACTTTCCTATTATACCTCCCATTCAACATATGTTCTGGTGTCAATCCATTGCTGAGTTAATGACATGGCATGTGAACCATCGTTCAACCAATGACATGATGAGGATTCTAGCCGACTCACCTGCTTGGGCTCACATTGAGGATGGATGGTCAGAGTTCAAAGATGTGCCCCGTAACTTACGGCTTGGATTGGGTATGGAGGGGTGAACCCATTTAGATTGAGGTCTACATCATGGTCCACATGGCCCATTATTGTTGTGAATTACAATATTCCTCCATAGATGTCCATCAAGAAGGGTCATGTGATGCTTGTGTTTCTTGTGCTCGGGAAGCACAAGGTAAAGAATATGGATGTATACCTTGAGCCCTTGATTGATGAGCTCGAGCAATTATGGAGAGGCAAAAGGGTGCATGATGTTTCTCGTCGCCGCAATGTAATGGTCAAGGGTATCTTGATGTGGACTCTGCATAATTTTTTGGGATATACAGAGTGCTCAGGTACGTCGTGCTCATAAATTGATTCTTGTCTAAGCATACACAAATGATTCATTTATAACTCTAATGTATTGTAATGTCTATTAACTTTTAATTCTTACATGCCATTTTCGTAGGTCTCATCACAACTACAAGATATAATGCATGTCTAATTTGTGGTCCATCACTTGTATCCAAACAAGCACATGCACTAAAGAAAGTGGTGTATGATGAACATCGTCGATTTCTTCCTCAAAACCACCCTAATTATGCTCCATCAGAGGTTTCTTCGATTGTGATGATGTGAGAGGTGTAGAGTGGGAAGCCATGTGGCATTTACCTCCTACAATGCCATTGGAGGGAAAGTGTAGAGATGGAGAGTGGGACGAGATATGGAGGGTGATTCCCATCAAAGCACGTGCAAGCATGAAAAGGTACTCAATCTTCTATCGTCTACCATATTGGATAGAGTTAAAAATAAATCATCTTTTGGATCCAAAGCACATTTTTAAGAATGTGAAATCAAGGATTTGGGACTATCTAATTGGTAAAAAAGACACCCATGCAATAAGGGATAATCTAAAGGATATAGGACGCATGGAAAATGCATGGCCAAGGGTAGTCAATAACAAGGTGGTTCTACTAAAGGCGCCATGAAGGTTAACAATGCAAGAAGAAAAGAATGTCAAGAATCAAATTTCATCTTTTTGTACATCAATCGATGTACTGCACTCATTAAAGGATGCATTTACAATAACAAAAAATAAGGGTGAGCATCGATTGCATGGTCTCGAATCACATGATTGGCACAAGATGATGCATGTACGTACATAACTATATCTATTTTTTGGACACTCCTTGGTTTATGTTGTGTGGACTCTATATTGATCTTTTATTATTTTTAAAAATTGATTTCACTAGTTCATACTTCCAATATCAATTGGTGGATGTGGAGAAGAGAAAGCTTGGAATGCCATCTATAAATTAGGTGGACTGGCAAGGTGAGTTCCAATCAAAACTGTAGATTTATGCTTTTGGTATAACACATAGCTTTGAAATTATCTATTCTTCTATAATTTATTATTTCTTCCTTTGTCGAATAGGTGGATAGTGTCGAATAGGTGGATAGTGTTAAAGGAGATTCATCCAGATTCCATTAAGAAGGCCTGAGTTGAGTCAATTGAGGTGATGTGTATGATTGAAGAAAGCTTTCCAAGAAGCATACTCACAACTTAATTGCACCTTCTAGTACATTTGGTGGATGAGGTGGCTATATGTGGTGTTGTTCGTAGGTCGGTGGTGGATGTTCTTTCTTGAACGCTTCATGAAAAACCTTGAAGGGATTTGTGAGGCGAAGGGAAAGGCTAAAAGGAAGCATGGCAGAGGGATGGTTGGTGCAAGAATCCCTTGTATACATCTATGAATATATGAAATAAATTGATCCATCTATGCCTAGATTCATGCATAACGATGAGGATGAATGAATGGTCTCACATGGAAAAGGACGCATTCGAAAGATGGATGACTCCATGTGCAAAGAGGTCATTACATTTTGTCTTCTTAACACTTATGTGTTGGAAAAGTGGATTGAGAAATATGAAGATGCAAGAAAGATAAGAATAGAGGAGGAGAGGAGCATTTAAGAGATCAACACAAAGACACATGGCATACCCACCCAACCTAAAGGCTCTTCCAAAGGATTGCTGGCTTAAAGATGCCCTAGAGCAAGTCGAACGGAAAGGAGAGGAGATAACAAGAGAAGAATTGGAGTATGCAAGGGGATACGACTACCATGTAAGTAATGATGTTTTAATATTTACCTAATATATATTGTATTTTGCTAAGATATATAATGTTGAATACTAAATTGCTTACATATAAGCTATATTAAAGATTTTTTATTGGGTTGCAGTATAAAGTGCATAATGCAGTGTGGTCTCAGAAGGTCGACATTTTTGCACTCAACGTGTGGACTCCAAGAGAATTACATATGATTGTGGTGTAATGGCAAGTTTTGACCAAGAAAGTAGAGCTAGTAGAAGAGATAATAATATTATAGCGGAGAAACTTGAATATTGTGGAACAATTCAAGACAGATTTATAACTTTCAAAGTGTTCATCTTTGATGTTAAGTGTTCAAAGTGGTATATAGAGGTACTCAGGCAACCGTCCAAGAAGCATTCAAGTGGATTTTTTTGCGCAAGATTTAAGAGACACATACGTTTTACCACAACATTGTGAACATGTTTACACTTGATTTTTAATTTTGATAAATTTATAGATAAAAGGAAGGCATTGTATATATTTTCTTATAAATATTTTGTAGTTCTTCCTTTTAGGATGTGTTTCATCCGGACCAAAGAGATCCTAATTGGTGGTATGTAATAAGAGTTACTCCTTGATCTAAACATATATTTCAAGATCAACATAATGAAGAAATGCATGGTGGACAATTAATGAAGGATGCAACTAACAATCAATATGAGGACCGTGATGATAATACCTCTACATCATCATAACATATGTACACTTTGATTGGTTTGTATAATGATTTGGTGATTTTATTGTTTTATTTCAAAAATATTTGGATGTTTATCAAGCTTTTTAGGTTTTAATTTATTTTAAGTTTTTATTTCCACTCAATTTCAACATTCTACTTTTTTTCCCATTGTCACTAGGCGGCATTTATACAGGCACTTTGTAGTGGTATTTTTACAGCGGCGCTAAGTTGCATTTATAGGTGGCATTTAACCAGCGTTAATAGTGGTGTTTATCCAACGCCACTTTACGATGCTAATAACAACTCTTATAGCACCTTAACGTAAAATGTCACAAATAAGCATCGCTAATGATGCCTTCTCTTGTAGTGATATGTAGAGACATTGTCACAGTTGACTATTTTCCATTAAGCCTTACACTTCATCTTTTAATGACCTTGTACATGGCATGTGGATAATAAGAGACGATGCTTCACATCCAAGTATGGGGAAAATGTTGAAACTTAAATTATCCATTATTTTCTTACTTTTTTTAAACATTAAAAAATCAATTTCATTTATTCCATTATCATATTAAATATAACCAAATCCTTTTCTTTTTATCAATGCTACATACCTTTACCTACACTTTACCGTTTTTTATTATCACCATTTTTCTTAATTATTCTTATATTTACAAATAATTATTTTCTCATCTAAATTATATTAGTTAATTATTCTTATATTTACAAATAATTATTTTCTCATCTAAATTATATTAAATCATCATTTCAATCATTTTCCATTTCACTCTAAACTATTTCCCATTTTTTTCAAAGTTCTAT